>NC_052351.1:20108709-20121373 GCF_009727055.1 Benincasa hispida
TCACTCACGTATGCTCATAAAATCGGTTACTAACGCTCAATAATTCGACCATAATCCCCAGGTAGGAGGTGTTCCGTAAACCGTCAATTTAAGTACTCCAAGCCTTAGACAAGATTATATACCGGTTGAGTTTGTAACCTAGGTTTTATAAGTTTAACAATTAAAACAGGTGGTCAACCTACGCGAGCATGCAGCTGTTGTTTGTGGATTTTAAATTTCTAACCCAATTTTATAACAACTTATAAAACTTTAGACATGCTATAACATCCACAAAATACATGAGGCATTCAAATTTATATAAACATTAATATTAAATACAAGAAACCCTAACATGCATATTAATTATGAATAACAATTATAACAATACTTTCAATGCATGTTACATGCTTCCTATGGTGGAATTTTAAATCTAAATGACATATTATATGTAATACAAGATTTATTATTATAACATACATCAAATGTATAAATAATTAAACACTGACTGATATTGGTTTTTAGTTTTGACAAAAAACAAGCAAACAAAACCTAATTATACAAAACAGCTTCCAGACCACTGCTGGACCGCTCGAACCGCTCCAAAACGAACTTAAGTAGCTGAAACCGAACCCAAACCAATTTAAATCGGACCAACCAAAGAACCATTCGAAGCTGAACCAACTAGATCACAAGAAAACCGGTCGAACTGGCAGCTCTTACACATGTTCAACATCTCGCTAAGTCTCATCGTTTAGCAATGCATTGACCATCGTCTAGCATTTTGCCAAATCGTTTTAGCGTGCAAAAAGGAAAACGATCGTTTAATTGCCATCCCATAGCATTCAAACGCATCGCCTAGCTTCCCGCATAGAGGTAAACGATTGTGTAGTGCTATCACATAGCAACTCGATGCATCGTTTTAGCTTCCGATCAAAGATAAACGATCGAAGTATAACGATTGCTCAAGGCTATCGTATAGCTTTTCATCACTATTGCTTAGTTCTATCGTTATAGAACCAAACGATCGCTTAACACAATCGTCTAGCGGCGATATGTCATCGTTCAGTATCCGTCGTGTAGCTAAACAATCGCTTAGCTCCATCGTATAGAACATCATCGCGTCGTTTCAGCATCGTAGGTAAGCGATTTGTTTAGTTCCATCACATAGAAACTTCAACGCATTGCTTAGCACTTCTTTTATAACGATCGCTTAGCTCCGCATCTAAATGATCGCTCAGCGCTATCGCGTAGCACTTCATCGCATTGCTTAGCGCGCATCGTTGCTAAAAGATCGTATAGTAAATTCAACGTATCGTTTAGTTCCTAAAACTTAAACGATCACTTAATACTATCGTATAACAAATTGAATGCATCGATTAGCTCCCGTAGGTACACGACTGTCTTACGTTCAACATCACAACGACCAGCGCCCATTGCTATACGATCGTCTAGCTTTCTTCACATCATGTAGCGTCTTGAGCTAGACGATTATTTAGCAACTGGAACCTCAGAATGACAAGAATAAAGGCTGATTTTTCTAAGAACTGCAATCGGTTCTCTTCGCTTGTTTCTTCGAATTTACAGCTTAATTTCTATTCTTAATGACTCCAAATAATTACAAACTCTTGAGAACACATTAAAGCTCATCCAAGCAAGAGCCAATTACAAATTTAAATGAGAAATTAAGAGAATTAAACAGCCAAAACTCAGAAAACCATATCAGTGCACCAGTTTCATATTTCTCATATAAAACACCCACCAAACAAAAATTAAACCGAATTGAATGCTTATTTGATACTCTGATACCAATTATAGGATTGTATCAATTGTAGCGGAAGCACAAGGATCATCTAAGAATTCAAATTCACTAATTTTGGCAAAATATAAAGCATGCTTTTGCAGAAAAATGGGTTTCAAGAACATACCTCTTGGTCAAATATCTGTTTTACCCCTGAGATTATGTTTATTCCTCAAGTCCCTATTGATCCTCTAATGAACAACTGGTTTATGATCCAATTACCAAACTAAACCTCTCAGCCTAGTGGAGGGTGGAGCCCTTTGTTCAAGACCTAGATTCAGTACTTTGAGAGAACAACCTTTCTCCTATCCCTAAATCAGGTAGGTTGAACTCCGTCTTGCACCCTATGTTCCCACCAGCTATCTATCTGGTCTTACCCCTGAAATGGGAGTCTTATTGAGCCGGCGCTGTTGAGCCAACCCTCAACTATGCAAATCTAAGGGCAATCCCGAATAAACAAGAGTTCAAACGTAGCTCAGGATTAAGATCGAGTTACCTAGGTCATCTAGGTGAAATAGTCAGTCTTAAACAATAAACATCGTTATAAAGTAAGAGTGACTTATTTCTTGGTCCGGATCTTATGCAAACTCATTGCATAGGACGCCCTCACTCCACATGTCATAACATGTACAAATTAGGATCACATCGTATGTAGCACTTTAAAACTCTTTGTAACAACTATAGAGTAGGCCGCATCCAATGATGTTACGAGAATAAGGTACCCAACCTCATTCATGTACCATAGATCATTTTGACTATGTACTCGAACCCGATCCACTCTTATATCTCCACATAAAGTTCAAGTACTCATACAATACTCATGGTCTTAGTTTATTGGATTTAGAATTTCATACAACTTATGAGATCAATAACAAGTATATTGATAATAGAAAAAGTTTATCATCTTACAAACTGCGAGTTTTTAGGACATAAAACCCAACAATACTCCCACTTGGACTAAAACTCCAGTGGATCAATATATACAAATATATACAATGTTGAGTTTACGTGGAGAGAATAAAATGTACAAATACAATAAACAAGGGCATCACAATATCCATTTATTCTCCCACTTACCCTAGTGATACAAAACTCGTAGACCTAGTCCTACTAGGTGACCCTCGAACACTTTAGTCGAGAGGGCCTTCGTAAATGGATCAGCTAAGTTGTCTTTTGTTGATTCGCTTACAGCAACATACTCAGCTTCCATTGTGTAGTCCGCAATACAACTCTGCTTGATGCTTCTTCACACAACTGCTCCTTCATTAAGAGTGAATACTGACCCCGAAGTCGATTTCCTCGAATCAATATTGGTCTGAAAGTCAGAATAAGTGTATCCAGTAAGGATCAGATCCTTAGAACCATACACGAGCATATAATCTCTCGTTCTTCGAAGATACTTGAGAATGTTTTTAACAACAATCCAATGGTTATGACAAGGATTGGACTGAAATCTGCTGACAATTCCTACGACATAGCATATGTCGGGACGAGTACACAACATTGCATACATCAAACTCCCAACTGTAGATGCATATGGAATTCGATTCATCTCCTCAACCTCTTGAGGCGTCTTAGGACTCTGCTCCTTACACAAGTGAATTCCATGCCTGAAAGGTAAAGATCCTTTCTTGGAATTTTGCATTTTATATCTAGAAAACATCTTGTTTATATAAGATGCTTAAGATAATGCCAATGTTTTGTTCTTTCGATTCTGCACTATTTGGATTCCAAGAATATATTGTGTTTCTCCCAAATCTTTCATTTGGAATTGTAAAGCTAACCATCTCTTAATGTCAGCTAGATATTATACTTCAATCCCAATGAGTAGAATATCATCAACATACAACACTAGAAAAGCGACAGTTTTGTTGATGATTTTCTTGTAGACACAGGGTTCATCAATATTTTGTTCAAAGCCATAAGATTTGATCACAGCGTCAAATCTCATATTCCAGGATCTAGAAGCTTGTTTTAATCCATAAATAGATTGATTAAGCTTGCAAATTTTTTGCACTTGACCCTGTTGTATAAACCTTTTTAGTTGAGACATATAGATACTCTCTTCAAAATAGCCTTTCAGAAAAGCTATCTTGACATCCATTTGCCATATTTCATAATCATAAAATGTGGTTATGGACAAGAGTATTCTAATAGACTTTATCATGGCAACTGGAGAGAAGGTTTCTTCAAAATCTAACCTTTCTCTTTGGGTAAACCCTTTTGCCACAAGTCTAGCTTTGAGGTCTGTATCTTACCAGCTTGATCTCGTTTTCTCTTGTAGATCCACTTGCAACCAATGGTGTTTACCCCTTCCGGTTGATCTACAAGTCCCAGACAGAATTGAAATACATAGATTCCATTTCAAGGTCCATGGCTTTAATCCATTGGTCTTTGTCCACATCGTTCATTGCTTATTAAAGGACAATGGATCCTCTAAACCATCATCTTTGTTATGATGATTTGAGTTTTAGTTAAACCCATGTACCGGTCAGGCTGTTGCACAACCCTCCCACTACGACGAGGCATTCTCAACTCTTGAAAAGAATGTGAATTATCAGTTTCATCAACAACTCTTGTTGACGGACCTGCTCTATCAACAACTATTGTTGAAGAACCTGCTCGATCAACAACTCTTATTGATACATTTGTCGTTTCTCTGGACATTTCTTCTATTATTAGCTTACTGCAAGGTTGATGGTTCTTTATATAATCTTCCTCCAGGAAGGTTGCATTTGTCGATACAAATACTTTATCTTCCTGGGGATCATAAAAGAGACCACCTTTTGTTTCTTTTTGGTAGCCTAGAAATAGGGATACTTTTGTATGGTGTTCCAACTTTTTAGGATTCTGCACCAACACATGTGCTGGACAACCCCAAATTCTGAAGTGACGTAAATTTCCTTTACGTCCCATCCAGAGCTCGTAAGTGTTTCAGAAACGCTTTTCGAGGGAACTATGTTCAAAATATACACCGCAGTTGTTACAAAGAGTTGTGTACCTTATTTTGATAACACTATTTGGTGCGACCTACTCTGTAGTTGTTACAAAGAGTTGTAAAGTGCTACATACGATGTGATCCTAATTCGTACATGTTATGACATGAGGAGTGAGGGCATCATATGCAAAGAGTTTGCATAAGATCCGGACCAAGAAATTAGTCACTCTTACTTTATAACGCTGTTTACTATTTAAGACTGACTATTTCACCTAGATGACCTAGGTAACTCAATCTTAATCCTGAGCTAACTATGAACTCTTGTATATTCGGGATTGCCCTTAGATTTTCATAATTGAGGGTTGGCTCAACAACGCCGGCTCAATAAGACTCCCATTTCAGGGGTAAGATCGGATAGATATCTGGGGACATAGGGTGCAAGATGGAGTTCACACATACCCGATTTAGGGATAGGAGAAAGGTTGTTCGCTCAAGTACTAAATTCAGGTCTTGAACAAGGGGCCCCACCCTCTCAATGGGCTGAAAGAGTTTGGTTTGGTGATTGGATCATAAATCAATTGTTCAATAGAGGATCGGTAGGGTCTTGAGGAATAAGACGTAATCTCGGGGGTAAAATAGATATTTGACCAAGGTGTTATTACGAACAACCTGTGAAGGGTCGACTTGCTGATTATGGTTAAATCATGTGGACATAATATATCTAAAATAAGGGGAGTGCAACTATGAGCTTTAGCGGAATGACCCATTAGTTAACGAATGGAGATTGATCTGATCTAATGAGTTTAGCCAATTAATCTCGGATCATTAGAGCCCATGATCTGTAGGTCACGCTTTTATAGTACATGAATAAGGTTGGGTACCTTATTCTGGTAACACTATTGGATGCGACTGACTCTGTAGTTGATACAAAGAGTTGTAAAGTGCTACATACGATGTGATCCTAATTCGTACATGTTATGAAAAGAGAAGTGAAGACGTCCTATGCAATAAGTTTGCATAAGATCGAACCTAGAAATAAGTCACTCTCACTTTATAACGTTGTTTACTGTATAAGACTGACTATTTCATTTAGATGACCTAGGTAACTCGATCTTAATACTGAGCTAACTATGAACTCCTGTTTATTCGGGATTATCCTTAGATTTGCATAGGTAAGGGTTGGCTCAACAGCGCCGGTTCAATAAGCCTCCCATTTTAGAGGTGAAAGCTAGAAGCAGCCGGAGACATAGGGTGCAAGACGGAGTTCACGCCTACTTGATTTAGGGATAGGAGAAAGGTTGTTCTCTCAAGTACTGAATCCAAGTCTTGAAGAAGGGACACCACTCTCTCACTGGGTTGAAAGAGTTTGGTTTAGGGATTGGATCACAAACCAGTATCATTAGAGGATCAGTAGGAACTTGAGAAGTAAGACGTAATCTCGGGGGTAAAACAGATATTTGACCCAGTCGTTATTATGAACAACCTGTGAAGGGTCGACTTGCTGATTATGGTTAAATCATGTGGGCATAATATATCTATAGTGAGAGGAGTGCAACTATGGGCTTTAGTGGAGTGACCCATTAGTTAATGAATCGGGGTTAATTTGGTCTAATGAGTTTAATCAATTAATCTTGGATCATTAGAGCCCATGATCTGTAGGTCCGCGAGGTCCCTTTACTAGTTCGTAACTGGAATAGCTCTAGAGTAGCGTGATAAGTTAATTTGAAACGTTCAAATTAGAATTAAGGGGATTAGTGTAACGCAAATTTGTACTATGATGCTAGTCCATGCCATAAACTTAATGACATAGATTTTATGCGATGATATGTGATACTACTTCTAAATATGCGTTATTAACGAATGTTCTTGTAGTAAGCTATGCATTGTCACAAGTTTCCTTGCGTTGAAACCAAGTATAATTTCACCGCAAGCTTCTCGGTGTGATCCGAGGTTGAACACAGGGATTGTTTGGGGTTATTGTGTTATGCTTGTGATATATGCAACCAGGGGTTTTTCAAATTATAAAAGAGTTTTGTGTACAAGCAATTAAACATGCGATAAAGTAAAGTAAAGCGTTAAAGTAAATTGAGATAAAGTAAATCTACGCTAAGATGATACAAGATACTGAGGACAAGGCTGGCTGTGAAGATTATGCAAAGATCGTGTAATGCAGTGACAAGTCTTATGTGCGAAGCAGAAACAGAAAAAATAACTAATATAAATAGTGCAAGTTCCTTAATTGCGTTAAAGATATAAGTATTGTTTTGCTTTTCCCTTGGCGTACACCTCTCGGTGATTGGCCGCGTTCCCACATCTCTGTGGTGAAACAGGGACGAACATAATGAACGCAAGGTTGCTTCCATCTCTGGAAGTACTACTCGCTTTAGTTAACGCATTCTTCTAACCTTCTCTCGACAGATCAGAATGACATCTTTACTTCTGCTCTCACAGGTGAAGATGCCGTCTAGCATACCTTAGCTAAACACATTTATCTCTTTAGTAAAGATTAAGTTACTCGTTTAATACCATATTAATTACCAAGGTATTAAGAAAACTTCATGGAGAAAACAATTAATGGAGGAACGAATACAGACAGAGAAGTGGGAATGGAACTGATCGAGACATTCAACAAAACTATTTAGCGTCTGATACATGATTTATGAATGATAAGATTAAGAAGATGAAATACACTTGATGAAATAGAGTTAGAAAAAAATACAAATAAGCGCCAACATCTTAGTGCCGATCTGGATGGAGATTTGCTTGCCGGCGTGGATGGATCGTGCAGAAGGATGAGCTTCCCTCTCAGGCTTGCTCAACCGGTAGTAGGGATCAAAGCATAGAGCTTCACGGCGGGGATTTGGCAGATTCGCACCGAGACTCACCTCTCGGTCTTGTCTCTTCTCTTCCTGAATTTCTTTCGATCAGTACTCAGCTCAGCCTTTCTCTCAATAATCTAGCATTAATTATCCCTCGTATCAATTATACCCTTATCAAGTATATCTTCTCTGAATTCTATGGGGGTATTTATAGGTGAAAAGCTTTGACTCTTGCTTGTGGGCCCCACTTATTGTTATGGAAATTTCGAAGATGAAGGAATAAATATTCCTTCTGTTATGCAATCAGACCGTCAAATCTGCACAACGGTTAGTTGTACACGTGTCGCAATCCATCGCGTTTGCGTTGCTTAGCTGCATCTTTCGATCGGTTGCTCGCATGCGGTGTTGTTTTTATTACCGCATGCGGTTGAAATTCAGCTCTGAATCGACTGTCGCATTGCACCGTCATTGCGTTAATCGTCTCTTCTTTGTGGTTTGACGGGCATAATGTGACAGAGATGCGTTGTTCAATTTCTCGTTGAGCCTTGATCGCAAGCGATGACTTGGTTTCCTGCAAAATAGAGTAAAAATATCCTCTTCTACCATCTTGACGATGTTAGTGGGTGTAATTGCGATAATTCATAATTATTGTATTTCTGAGCTAATTTTCATACAATCAACGTATATCCTTCTCTTTTGGCCGCAATATCTAGATAAGACAGCATAAATAACTTGTATTTCTACAAGTTATCACACCCCAAAATTTAGATATATGCTTGTCCTCAAGCATATCTTATACTAAGACAATAAAGCTAAATTCCTCTCCTATATTTTTGCGTCGATTGTCTGTTCCGTATGTTACACTTAGGCACATTTCTTAACAATGCAATTTCCTTCTATCCTTGCTAATTCTTAACAAAGTCCTACTTTATTCTTCTATATAACGAAATTCTGCTCAAAGATGCTTTTCTAGTTTTTAAAATAGAATGTTTATCTCTTCTTTGTCATAATAACTTGATTTATCTATGTGTGGTGGTCAAACTTTGCGTCATTTATTAGAGACTGTTGGTCATGGTTACACTCTTTATTTTGGTTTGTTCCCACGGGTGTCATGTGAACATCCAACTATGGTTGTGTGCCAATTTTAACTTTAACTCATGATATTCATGGGAGTTGTCTCTTGTATTATTTTATTTTTTTCTTCTTCTTCTTCTTCTTTTTTTTTTTTGTTTTAAAATGGAAATGAACGCATTTTCTTGAAGATCGCATATTCTTGATCTTATCTCCGCAGACCTTCCCCACCCCCAAATTTAAAGATGAGCAAGGTTCTCATTGCGTTGTTTGGATAGACTAGACAAACACTTAGAATAAAAATTTCAAAAAGAAGTTTTGAGCAGAACTTTGAAAGATAAAAGGTAAAGTACTGCTAAACTAAGAATTAACTAAGTGTTAGTCAGAATTTACAAAGTATGGGAAATGTTTCTAAGTATGAACATATACTACATCATGGCAGCGCAATGAATAACGCAAAAGTAAAGGATCAGAACATCGCAAATATTGACAAAGGATGATAAAGAAAAAGGCATAGGCAAAAAGAAGAGAATATTTACTTCGATTGTATTGAATATTAACAAAGTATACAAATAATTAAAAATTAACGCAATACAAAAATTGTTGCCTATACAAAGAATCAAAGAATTTAATTAAATAATGAATTGAATAAAAGTATAAAATGGCTGCTTAAAAAAAAAATAGAATGTCAGGATTATTACTGAGGAGCCAGAGGGTCTGGAGGAAGGTTTCGCAGTGATGCAAAAGAAGTCTCTTCAAAAAGCAAGTGTTGCCTGAGATGCGGGACCACCAATGGACCAAGAATGTATGCTGTGAGAAAATTAAAGTATTCATGGTTGCACTCTGCAAGTTGTCTTTGGTGGCGATTGATCGTATGAGTGTTGCAATGTATGTTGATCAACACTTCCCTTGATGTGGCAAAACTGCGTTGAATACTATCAACTTGCTCCATGACTGCATCAAACCATTGGTCAAAGTAGGCTTGTTGTTGATTGAAGAGATGCTGCTGTTGGAAGAGAAGTTGTTGTTGTTGGGTCAGAAGTGACCACATTTCTGCTAACTCAGCAGCCAGAGAGGTTATGGAGGGTTTTTCCTGCAATGTCTTGCCAGCATCGTGTTGGGGTTGGGCAGAGGTGCCTTCGCCCAAAGCGTGTGGGTCATCAACTTGCGGCGGTGGAATGGAAGGTTGCAGTGATGAGGTTGAGGGTGAAGTTAGGGCTGCTGGGTGAACAGTTGGAGAATTGGGAACGAGAAGAAGATTGGTAAAGTGTTCATGGAGTGGAGAAGAAGGTTGTATGGGTGGGCTTGAAGGGCTTGGAGGGCGAATTACCAAGGGGAAAGGGTCCAAAGGTTCTTGATCATGCAATGTTGACTCTTGGACCTTTTCTTTTCCCTTGTCTTCTCTGCGTGGTCTCTTAGGCTTTGGTCCCTGTGGCACATTAAGGTCGATTGCAGGCCTCTCTAAGGGTAGCTCAGGGCAATGTGGGGAGTCTTTCAGGAGCAACCTCAAGATCTTTATGTTGATGAGGCCGTGGACTTCAGGCATAGGCTCTTCATCAATGCCTACACCCATTGACAGGCACAGACTTGAAAAAGTCCACGAAAAGAAGTATTATCCTCGAATATGCCCCACCAGTGCTCTGAGCTGTCTTGCGATCAGCCACCCTATGTCAATTGGTATGCCGCATGTGATGCAATATGTGGCCATGACTCGATCCCTTGATGCAGTCTTGTCATGTGTGGTTGGGATCAGCCACTTTTTGACCAAGTAAACCTAAAGCCTTAACTCCGGAAGCAAAGACTTGGATGCCAGGGTGCGGATACCCTTGAGTGAAACTGACCACTTCGTGCCCGGTTGTGTTAATACTCGTAGCGCGTCCTCCATCTGCTGCTCTGTGGGATCATAAATGATTTTGTTCCCCGGTGCATCTGGGTTATCCTTTATTTGGTATATCTCATTGATGTCCCTTGTGCTGAAGGACACCATTTCTCCTTTGAAAGTGACCGCATCCCTGGTTCCGTGTAGACGCCCTCTGCAGAAGTCTCTCACTACTTGTGGCACAATAATGGCTGGGCATTGGCAAAATGTGTCCCAGCCATGTTCCACAATCACACTTGTGATAAGGTCAGGTAGTGGCGTTGGCGCAGGATAGAAGCCTATCTCTATCACCATGTCATTATTCTTTTTTCTCTTGGATGGACGCTTCCTTGCCAACGCAGGCTCACTACTTTCTGCGATTGCTTTGCCCTTTTCTTTTGCCAACGCAAGGCAGGCTGCTTGCCTTTGCTTTTTCTCCCACCCTTTGCATTGTTCTTCCTTCTCGCATTCCACGAGTTCTTTACCCTTCTTCTCCTTCTCCTCTTCCAATCTCTTCTCATCTTCTTCCTTCTTTTTTTTTCTCTTCCTCTTCTTCTTCTCTTTCTTCTCTCTCGAACTCTTCTACAAATTGCTCAGAGGCCAGCAACAGACGTTGTTCCTCCTCGCACTGCCTTATCGCTTCGAGCCTTGTGAGCTCATTATTACTGCGCATTTCCTCATCTTGCAGTCTTCTTCTGCGATTTCCGTCTGCCATGATGAGTCTTGCGCGCTCCATCTTCTCCAGTTTCTCCTCCTTTTCTTTTCTTCTTCTTTCCTATTCTTCTAATGCGATGATTAATCTTTGAGGGTCAACAATAGACCCTCTGGCGCATTCTCCCTGCGAAGCCGCATTAGGGGGTATCTTCTCCTTCTTCGCCTTCCTCCATCGCAACCATTTGCATTGTTTTAGGTTGCATTGACTCCATTAATTGCACTGTTTCCTTCTTGTCCTCCCTCACAGAGGTTGATTCTCCATCCTTTTTCGGGCTCGCAGCCCTCTACTTCTTTTCTTCTTTCTTTCTTATGCGCCTTTCTTCACGCCGGTACATTCTTCTTTCTTCCTTCTCTTTCTTCTTCCTCTTCTTCTTCTCTTCCTCATATTTGTCATCATCCTTCTTTTCTTTATTCTTTTTCTCTTTGTGATGATGAGAAGACTCCGCCTCTCCAGCGTTTCTCCCTTTGCTTTTCTTCTTCTTTTTTTTCTCTTCAAATACTTTTGGTTGCGTCTCCACTGCAACCTCATCAATCTCAACTTCAGCCATCGTAACCTCCTCCACCGCAACTTTGGAGGTTCCATCATAGGTTTCTGCGTTGGAAGTTACCTCAGGAGTCTTTAAGGCCATAGTGCCTCTTCCTATGTCTTCTTCGTTCACCACTGCCTCCGACACCACCACTTCTTTAGTCACCACCACCGCTTCATTCACTACCATCACCACCTGCTCTGTAGACAGTGGTTGGTTTACAACCCCTGCCTCGGGTAATACCCTTCCTTACTCCAGATTGCTCAGAATGTTACCAAACACCCCCATATAATCACGTCTCTTCTTCTCACTCTCTGTTGAGACGGCAGGAGTTGGAATTGGTGTGCTCTCAGTGCTGTTCCCCCTCTTGAACTGAGGAGGTCTGACGGCTAAGGGGTTTCTCCGGGTTCTACTGGCGATTTTTAAGATGGTGTGGGGTTGGGCAGCGAGGAATGCTACCTCTTGCATGGCGATTTGTCAGAGGAAGGGGTTGAGGGTGAAGCAGAATTTTGGGAAGCTTGGTCAGCCATAGATGGTAAACTAGGGAGGACTAGAAAAATCGCTAGGGTTTTAGGAAGAAGAAAGCTTCGTATGTTGGGCACTAGGGTTTCAGTTTGCAAAAGGAGGTAAAGAGTTCACAGACGGGGAAGGGTTCCTATTTATAAGTTGGGCCGTAGTGGACCCACCGCGGTTTTTGTGGTGATAGGTCTCGAGACACGTAAATGGCCCATCGCTCGAATTTCCCTCATTTATGAAATTTCAGAAAAACGTCCTTTCGTCTGCAGAATCATCATTGCTTTGGGATACAAAACGATTGGACTCCTTAAATGACAAAAAGAATTTTCTTTATTGTTTTATTTGAATGGATGCAAGGTAAAGATTAATGCAATGTGTTTACCAACGCAACTGCATCTTCGTAGAGGACGGGCAACAACGCATGCATCCCCGCAACACACCCCT
>NC_052351.1:20123253-20176438 GCF_009727055.1 Benincasa hispida
AACTTGCATTCTTCTCAACAATAGGCCTCAAAATTCCAGGCGAAAAATCATACAGGTTGGGTTGCCGCTTAATTCCTCATGGGGATGTTTGTGATCAACAGCCAGGAACATAGGATCCTGCGTTGGTCGAACAGCCCTTGATTTCCTACGGGAACCACATTGTCGTTATTATCTGCCATGCTTGTGCTTTCTTTTTCTTTATCCGATTCTAACGTGCCCGTGCGCGAAAGGTACGCTTGATCTTAGTGTTAGCTTTGACTTTTGGTTCAGCACCAGTACTCATAACCCGTTAAGCTGCTCTCCGAACAACTAGTACAACGAGATCTGTCCTGCAAATACCACAAACATACTCAAACAATAAACCGTTAACCACTCCCCAGTAACGACGCCATAAACTTACAATGCAAAGTTTGTACTATGATGCAAGTCCATGCCATAAACTTGATGACATAGATTTTATGCGATGATATCTGATACTACTTCTAGATATGTGTTATTAACGAATGTTCTTGTAGTAAGCTGTGCATTGTCACAAGTTTCCTTGCATTGAAACCAAGTATAATTTCACTGCAAGTTTCTCGTTGTGATCCGAGGTCAAACACATGGACTCTTTGAGGTTATTGCGTTATGTTTGTGATATATGCGACCAGGGGTTTTTCAAATTATAAAAGAGTTTTGTGTACAAGTAATTAAACATGCGATAAAGTAAAGTAAAGCAATAAAAAAAAATGTGATAATAACATAAATTGTGTTAAAGTAAATTGCGATAAAGTAAATCTACGCTAAGATGATACAAGATACAGGTTTCATGATACAAGATACTGAGGTCAAGGCTGGCTGTGAAGATTATGCAAAGATCGTGTAATGCGGTGACAAGTCTTATGTGCGAAGCAGAAACAGAAAAGATAACTAATATAAACAGCGCAAGTTCTTTAATTGCGTTAAAGATATAAGTATTGTTCCGCTTTTCCTTTGGCGTACAACTCTCGGTGATGAGCCGCATTCCCACATCTTTGTGGTGAAACAGGGACGAACGTAATGAACGCAAGGTTGCTTCCATCTCTGGAAGTACTACTCACTTTAGTTAACACATTATTTTAACCTTCTCTCAACAGATCAGAATGACATCTTCACTTCTACTCTCATAGGTGAAGATGTCGTCTAGCATGCCTTAGCTAAACGAATTTATCTATTTAGCATAGATTAAGTTACTCATTTAATCCATATTAATTACCAAGGTATCAAGAAAACTTCATGGAGAAAACGATTAATGGAGGAACGGAAATTGATAGAGAAGTGGGAATGGAAATGATCGAGACATTCAATAAAACTATTTAGCGTCTAATACATGATTTGTGAATGAAGAGATTAAGAAGATGAAATACACTTGATGAAATAGAGTTAGAAACAAATACAAATAAGCGCCAACGTCTTAGCGTCGATTTGGATGGAGATTTTCTTGTCGGCGTGGATGGAACGTGTGGAAGGATGAGCTTCCCTCTCAGGCTTGCTCAACCGGTAGCAGGGATCTAAGCATAGAGCTTCACGGTGGGGATCTGGCAGATTCGCACCGAGACTCACCTCTCAGCCTTGTCTCTTCTCTTCCCAGATTTCTTCCGATCAGTACGCAGCTCAGCCTTTCTCTCAATAATTTAGCATTAATTATCCCTCATATCAATTATACCCATATCAAGTATATCTTCTCTGAATTCTATGGGGGTATTTATAGGTGAAAAGCTTTGACTCTTGCTTATGGGCCCAATTATTGTTATGGAAATTTCGAAGATGGAGGAATAAATATTTCTTCTGTTAAGTAATCAGACCGTCAAATCTGCACAACGGTTAGTTGTACACAAGTCGCAATCCTCCACGTTTGCGTTGCTTAGCTGCATCTTTCGATCGTTTTCTCGCATGCGGTGTTGTTTTTATTACCGCATGCGGTTGAAATTCAGCTCTGAATCGACTATCGCATTGCACCGTCATTGCGTAATTGTCTCTTCTTTGTGGTTTGATGGGCACAATGTGATAGAGATGCGTTGTTCAGTTTCTCATTGAGCCTTGATCGCAAGCGATGACTTGGTTTCCTGCAAAACAGAGTAAAAATATCCTCTTCTACCATCTTGACGATGTTAGTGGGTGTACTTGCGATAATTCATAATTATTGTATTTCTGAGCTAATTTTCATACAATCGACACATATTCCTTCTCTTTTGGCCGCAATATCTAGATAAGGCAGCATAAATAACTTGTATTTCTACAAGTTATCAATTAGTAATTATATGAGATGTAATTACTTGTTTAATTTGAGAATTAAACGGAATAACATAATTTATATTTAAATATGATTTAAATATATGAAGATGGATATATGTAAAAATTAATTCAATATTTGATATTAAATTAATTAGTTTTATTTAAAAATTAATTTATAAAATTAAAATTTTCAATGTTAAAATCAAATGGATTTTAAAAATCAAGTTTTGATTTTGAGATAAAATTAGAAAATTGAAAAAAACCATGCACAAATGGAATATTGAGATATTCCATTATCCTTCTTCTTCATGTTCACACAATACCCATTTTCCTCTTCTTCTTTAACCCCAAGCATGAGCTGCAAGTCATGCAACATTCTTCTTTGCATGCTCACCTGCAATAAATAAAAAAGAATGGAGTGATTTTGAGACATGGAATCAAGAGAATTTTAGTTGAAAATTCGTGGTGAAGAAAGTGTTCTTCAACAAGATTGCTATTGTGAGCAATTCTCCATAATCCCTTGATTCAAGCTTGTTTTGAGTCCCACAACTCAATCTAGAGTACCAAAAGAATAGTGAGGAAGATCTTAAGGTGGTCTGCAACGAGATTCGGAGAAGATTATAGCTAGAGATCGAGCTTTGAAGAACATGTTTTATATTTTGCCAAAACTAATGAATTAGAGTGCTTAATGATCCTTGTTGCGTCCACTATTGCTGATACAATCTTACAGTCTCATATATAATGTCATTCATAATAGAGACTTACATTTCACCAGGATGACCATAGGTAACATGACTTGAATCCTGAATGAGTTGTGAACTCCTGCCTATGAGGGCAGTCCTTAGATTTGTATGGGTGAGAGTGGCTAGATCCCTGACTCAACAAGCCTACCATTTTGGGGATTCGTCTAATTGAGGAGCTGGGAACACAACTACACAAGAAGGATCACTTCTTTCCTAATGTCGGGGCAAGTAGATAAATTACTCTCTTAAGGGCTGATACTGAGCCTTGAATAATGTGGCACCACACCCTCTCCTGAGCCGAGACGGATTTGGTCATAGTTGCACTATGATTTATTGTTCATGAGAGGGAGCAGTGGTATCTAAGGAGTTATATATAACTATAGGGACAAAATGGTAATTTTGACCCAGTTGTACTTACAAGTAATTATGAAGGGTCATCGTACTATAGATTGGTTATATCCAATGGACAAAAAATATATCTATAGTGTGAAGAATGCAGCTGTCGGTCTAGAGTGGAGTGCCCGACAAAAAACGGGTGGTGAATAATTTAATTAAAGAGTTTAATTAATTATTTATACCGTTGGAGCTTTAAGCTACAGATCCATGAGATCCCATTGGTAGCTCAACGGGATAAAATGAGAATCAATTTTTTGACTAATTTGAATTGTTCAAATTAATTGAGGAATTAATTATATATGATATAATTAAGTTAAACTAATTATATATGATATAATTGTTATAATATATTTGATGCATTACAATATAAAGTTTATCTGAGAGGAAATAAATATTTGAGTATGATTCAAATATTAATTATATGAATTGGATTCATATTATTAAATTTAATATAAATGTGATTTATATTAAATGTCACTAGTGAGAGAAAATAAACTATAGGTTATATTGTATATAGTATAATATTAAAATTATAGGTTATATGTTATATTTAATATAACATGATAGTTTAATATATATTATATGATAAGGTAGTTATCATATTAATATATATTAAATTATTTATTTAATTAAATATATTTATTAATATTTAATTATTTTTTTAAAATTAATTGAGGGAGGGAATTGTAGCCTCCTCCCCCGTTTTTCTCTCATAATCGTGGAAGTGGGAAACTGATTGGTCAATTCTTCTTCTTCTTGCTAAAACACAGAGAGTTAGGTTTTTGGGTAGTGATCTTAGAGAAGAGTTACAATTTCACCTTCATCTTTTCCATTCTATCCCTTTTTCCCTATAAAAATCCAAAATAGCTAGAGCCCACTCCTCCTGGGTTCTCATGCCAGAGAATACCAAGGTCTCCTTACAGTGGTCCTCGATTGGCCATTTTATTCACAGTTCGTGATTGTTTGTGGGAAAGGGTACGTGAAGTTTTGAGTTCTTCAAAGGTAAAGGTTTCAGAAACCCATTTAATTTTATGTTTAGCATGCTGTATGTTTTAAAATTAAATGTATATTTTTTTCCTTATTCTCTGTAAAAATTTTCAATTATGAAAAATGGGAATTGGGAGATTCGCTTCCGCTCAAGGGTCCTTTCACTATAGATCCTTCAATTAGTTTTTGTTTTAACTCTCTCCAAACCCCCCTATTCTCTTGCTCAATTCCCTTCAAATCTGAGTTCCACCAGTCAAATCTAAGTGGAGAATAGTAAAGAAGATCTCTTGGTGGTTCACTGCAGATTTGAAGCTCAAAATTCATGGAGAGCAACTTGGATTTGGAGGAATTCTTCAAAGGTATATGTTCTGAAACCATATTCTATGAATTTATTTTCATGCATGCTTTTATAACTCAAATTAAATATAGTTAGAGTGCTTATTGATTCTGATTGCTTTCGTTGTATGCTTGTACATTCCATTAATTAGTTTTAGAGCATTATTTAAGCATTCAATTAACGTTAATTTGAGTTTGGTGGGTGAATTTCTATGTATACATGTTTGGTTGACTAATATGGATGAAATTCAACTTTGGCACTAGATTTCTCTTTGGTTATGAAGTTTAATTTATAAATGGCTCTTGATTGATGAGCTTATATGTATGCTTTAGAGTATGTAATTTTATTGGAGTTAATAGATTTAAAATTAGGCAGTAAGCGAAGATTGAAGCATGCAAGGTCAGCAGTAGAAAACTGGATTCAAAGCTACAACCAAGCAGCGTCAACGCTGCTCTTGATGAAACCCATGGCGTTGCAACGCTGGGGTGGAGCTTTGCAACACTGCTCATCCCAATCCAGAAAGGTGCGTGTTCGTGATTCGTGCGGGTGAATTCGGTTCGACAGGTTTTGTTGGTTTCTGGTCCAATTAAACCCATTTTGGTCTGGTTTAGTCTCATTTAGAGCCTTGGAGAGCCGATTTCGACAGTTCGGGTCTGACTCGGGTTGGGTTAAGTGGTGTAGATTCTTTTTTAAGCTGTTTTTGAATTATTTATGTAATATTTAGTCTTTTTGCTTGCTTAGGATGCCAAAGTTGAACTATATTAGTGGTTTTTAAATATTTATGCATGTGATGTATGTTATATTTAAAAAGAAACATGTATGTGCATAATGTATACCATGTTGATTTAAAATCCCACCATAGGAAGCATGTTACATGCATTGGATATATATTATAAAGAATTATAATATACAGTATGCATGTTTAGGGTTTCTATAGTTTAATATAAGTGTTATATTAAAGTATAGTGCTTTTAATGTATGTTATGGATGCAAAGCATGTCTATTATTTTATAAGTTGTTATAAAATTGGATTAGACATTAAAATCCATAACAAAGATAAGTTGCATACTCATGTAGGTTAACTACTTGTTTTAATAGTTAAAATAGGTCATTATCTTATAAAACTACGGTTACAAACTCAACCGGTATATAATCCTGTCTAAGGCTGGGGGTACTTAAGTAGAAGGTCTATGGAACACCTCCGACTTGGGGATTATGGTCGAATAATTGAGCGTTGTTAACTGATTTTATGAGCATCTGTGAGCGGTGTGAGGTGTTAAAATTGGTTTTCACCTAGACATCGTAGGTTAAATTCCAATTATAAACGTTATACTTGGATAAACCACATAGACATAGATTGTTTAATTAGCCAAAATAAACCTAAGTAAAAGTATACCAAAAAAAAGTAGAACACTTCAGTGGGAGATAAATAACATATATGATATGTTGTTAGAACGCTTTAGTGGGAGATGAATAACATATGTGATATGTTGTTCTTGTTGGAAATGTCCTAGAACTCGCAGTTCGTGTTAAACATTCTATTTATCAATAATAATGACTTGTTGATTTTGTATCTTATTATGAAAATCCAATAAACGTATCCTTGGCTATAGTTTGAATATTGTAACTTTATGTAGTGGCATAAACAGGATCAAGTTTACAGTATATAGCCTAAATGGTCTAATAAGTATATGGATGAAATTGGGTAGCTATGAATTCCCATTTATTCGGGATTATCCTTTGTTCTGCAAATGGTAAGAGTAGTCCAACAGCACCGCTCAATAAACTTCCCATTTTTGGGATAAGACCAGATGAATAGCTGGGGACATAGCCTTGCAAGATGGAATTCACTCCTACCCAATTTAGAGTTAGCAGATAGATTGTTCTCTTAAGTACAGATTCCAGGTCTTGAACAATCGGGGCCCCACTTTCTCATGATAGAGAAAGGATTTGATTCATATAGATTATGAATCATAATTGTTCATTAGAGGGTCAATAGGAACTTAAGGAACAAGATGTATTCACAGGGGTAAAATGGTAATTTTGACCTTGCTGTGATTACGAACAATCTGTGAAGGATCGACTGACTGATTATGGTTATTAAGTGGACATAATATATCTACAGTGAGGGGAGTTCAACTATGGACCATAATGGAGTATCCCATTAGTTAATGAATGGGGGTTAGATCAGATTAATGAGTTTAGTCGATTAATCTCAAATCGTTGGAGCCCATGATTTGTAGGTTCATGAGGTCCCCCTATTAACTCGAAAATGGTTAAGCTTTAGAGTAGCTTGAGAAATTAATTTGAAACGTTCAAATTAAACGGAATAGGAGAATATATATTTAAATATATAAAGATGATTATTGTGCAAAAATTAATTTAATATTTAATATTAAATTAATTTGTGAAATTGATTTTAGAAAATGATTTTTCAGTTATTAAAATCAAAATTGAATTTTGAAATCAAATTTTGGTTTTTAAAGAAAAATTGGAAAATTGTTTTCCATGCACCAAAATGGAAAATTTTAATTTTCCAATATCATCTTCTTCATGCTCACACAAAGTCCACTTCTTCTTCTTTATTAAAGTTCCAAGCATGAGCTGCAAGTCATGCATATCTCTTCTTTACATATTCATCTACAATAAATAAAGAAGATTGGAGTGAATTGAAGGCATGCATAACATAGAAATTTTGAGAGAAAATTTCAGTGAGAAGAAAGAGTTCTTCGAAGTGAGCTACTGTGAGTATCTTTCTATTCTTCATCGTTTCAAGCTGTTCTTGAGTCCCAAAACTCAGTTAAAGCTCCAAGAGGATAGTGGAAAAGATCTTGAGGTGGTTTACGGTGATCTTTAGTGAATGCCGCTGCTAATTGATCAAGTTCTTGAAGAGTTCTTCAAAGGTATGATCTTAAAACCCTCTTTTTAGAAGAGCATGCTTTAGTTTCTGCCAAAATGAGTGAATTTGAATGCTTATAGATCCTTGATACTTTCGTTGCAAGTTATCTAACTCTAACAATTGGTATCAGAGCATCATATAAGCATTCTATTCGGTTTTATTTTGGTTTGGTGGGTGTTTTTCATGAGATATATGCACTGATATGGTTTTCTGAGTTTTGAAAATTTAATTCTCTTTAATTTCTCATTTAAATTTGTAATTGGCTCTTGTTTGATGAGCTTTTATGTGTTAGCAAGAGTCTTTAATTTATTTGGAGTCATTAAAGTTGGAATTAATATGTAATTGAAGAAACAAGTGAAGGAGGTTGAGCTGTTGTTCCAATTTTTTCAGCTTCTGCTCAAAATCGTTGTTGAGGTTCAGTTGCTAAGCGATCGTCTAGTCCCAGGCATTACATGATGTGAAGAAAAGCTAGACGATTGTAAAGCAATGGGCACTGGTCGTTGTGATGTTTAATGCTAAACAATTGTGCACCTGCAGAGCTAAGCGATGCGTTCAAATGCTATACGATAACATTATGCGATCGTTTAGCTTTGGCGTAGGAACTAAACGATGCATTGGATTTGCTAAACGATGGTACTACATGATCGTTTAGCAATGGCGCACGCTAAGCGATGCGATGAAGTGCTATGCGATAGCGCTGAGCGATCGTTTAGATGTGGCGCGAAGCAATCATGTAGACGAAGTGCTGAACGACGTGATTATGTTCTATATGATAGAGCTAAGCAATCGTTTAGCTTCTGCGGATACTAAACGATGACATGAAGCGCTAGGCGATGGTGTTAAGCGATCATGTAGTTCTATACGATAGAGCTAAGCGATAGCTAGGCGATGGTATTAAGCGATCGTGTAGTTCTATACGATAGAGCTAAGCGATCGTTTAGCTTTGGCAGACACTAAGCGATCGTGTACCTCTTCTCAACATAAGGAAATGGCATTAGACGATTGCCTTCAGCGTTACACGATCGACCTTAGCAAGACTTTGAGATTGGACCGAGAGCACCCGGTTCGACCGATTTTCTCAAGGTCCAATCTGGTTCAGCCTCAAAGGGTTTTTGGCTGGTCCGGTTCACACTTTGTTAGTCAGGTTCAGACTCATCTAGTCCGGATCAAGATGCTTGGGTTCGATTTGGAGCAGTTCGAGCGATTTTTGAAGTTGTTTGTAATAGTTAGGCATCTGTTTGCTTGTTTATGCCAAAACAAAAACCATATTAGTCAGTATTTAATTGTTTATGCATGAGATGTATGTAATAATTAAATAATTCCTGTATATGCATACAATATGTCATGTAGATTTAAAACCCCACCGTATGAAGCATGTTACATGTATTGAAAGTATGTTATAATTGTTATAATATATAGTATGCATGTTAGGGTTATGTTTAATATAATGGTTATATTAGACGCCTTTGTTGAATGTTGTGGATGTTAAGCATGTCTAAAATTTTGTAAGTTGTTATAAAATTGGTTAGATGTTTAAAATCCATAACAAAGAATAGATGCATGCTCACTTAGGTTAACAACTAGTTTTAAGCATTAAAATAGATTGTTACCTTATAAAATACGGTTACAAACTTATATCGGTTCATAAACATGTCTAAGGTTGGGGGTAATTAAGTTGATGGTTTATGGAACACCTTCTACCTGGGGATTATGACCGAACTATTGACAGTTGTTAACTGATTTTATGATCTTGCGTGAGCGATGTGAGGTAATAAAATGGTTTATCACCTAGACATTATAGGTTAAATCCAATTATAAAAGTTATACTTGGATAAACCACTTCGACTTATGTTGTATCAAATTAGCCGTCATGCCTAAGTAAAATACCCAAACATTTAGAACGATTCAGTGGGAGATTAACAATATATTTGATATATAGTTATTAACTCTCACATCCTCAAGAGTTCACACCGTGAGATCCATGCTCGACTTCGTGTTGATTTTACCTCGACTGCTCTAGTTAGAAAGTGTTTGCATGGGTCAATAAAAAGGTGAATGAGGGAGGTAGTTCATAGTAAGTGGATGAAGGAAATGTGTCAACATTGTCCTACGGTCTCCTCCATTAGTTTGAACCGCGAGATTCTATGTTGCGCCTGTTGTTGTTTTTAGGCGGCACTAGCTAGTCGTTAACCTCGACGATCCCTTTGGAGGGTTGTAACATAGGATTCAGAACAACCCAGGCTTCAGTAAAATGAATAGGGTCTTATAGTTTCATCTTGGATATTGTCTTCTATTATGGAGGCATATTCATACCGTCCTATGAGATCTGAAAATGGCGGGTCATGCTTACAAGAATTACTAATTGTTAGTAAAGATCTTGACCAAAAACGGTAACCAAAAGAACTATTGGAATATGATTTATTCTGGATAATAGTATTTGGTCAAGAACTGTCTTGCTTTTGTGAAGGAATTCTTAACTGCCCCTCGGTAGCAATTGGTCTAATTCACTTAAGTATCGTTGCAAAGAAATAAAGATTTATTGGGTACTTTATTAAAGTTTTGCTAAAAATGAATTTAGATGCATATTTTATAGAGTTTGTTTAAAATGTTTCAGCAATGTCGAACTCAATCATACAATTGCTTGCTTCTGATAAATTTAATAGAGAGGGTTATTCGAATTGGAAGTCAAACATCAATACGATATTAGTAGTAGACGATCTAAGGTTTGTGTTGATGGAGGAGTGTCCTCCAGTTCCCAGTTCAACAGCCACTCAAAATGTTCGGGACGTCTATGATAGGTGGCTAAGGGCGAACAAGAAAGCTCGGACCTATATCTTGGCGAGTATATCTGATATACTCAACAAGAAGCATAAGATCATGCCCACAACCTGTGAGATTATGGAATCATTACAGGAGATGTTCGGACAACTATCATCTTCTGTTAGACATGAAGCCATCAAATATGTTCATTTTAATATTGCGAAGGCTCACGGGGCAATGATAGACGAGACAAGTCAAGTGAGCATGATACTAGAATCTCTTCCTGAAAGTTATCTGTTGTCCAGGAAAAATGTTGTCATGAACAAAATCACTTATAACTTAACGATGTTGTTGAGTGAGTTGCAAACTTATCAATCTATGATGAAACTGAAGAAAAAAGAAATAAATGTTATTTCAAAACCGAAAAAGTTTTATAAGGGGTCAACGTCAAGTATGAAACCCACTGATGATAAGAAATCTGGTCCTTCTTCTTCTCAGATTAAAACTGTACAAATGAAGAAGAAAGGAAAAGAGAAAAAGAAAGCCACTGCACAGAAAAACAAAAACAAAACTCCCAAAGGAAAATGTTTCCATTGCAAAGAAGTTGGGCATTAGAAACGAAACAACCCAAAATATCTAGTTGAAAAGAAAGCAGAAAAGGCTAAACAAGGTAAATCTGATTTACTGGTTGTTGAAACATGTATAGTGGAAAATTCTCACCTTACTTGGATATTGGATTCAGGCACCATTAATCATGTTTATACTTTTCTACAGGAAACTAGTTCTTGGAGAAGACTTTCTGAATATGAGATGACTTTCAAAGTGGGAACATGTGAAGTCGTTTCAGCTGAAGTAGTGGGAGATGTAGAGTTGTTTTTTGGAGATTCTTTTATCTTGCTCAAGAATGTGTTCTATGTACCTAAGATGAAAAGAAATTTAATCTCCATTTTCTGTCTATTAGAAAATATCTACAGTGTATCTTTTGAATGTAATGAAGTGTTTGTTTATTCAAGGGGTGTACATATCTATTCTGCAAGACTTGATAGCAACTTATACATATTAAAACCAACCAAAGAAAAAACCGTTTAAAATATAGAGATGTTTAAAATGGTTGAGACTCATAATAAAAAACGAAAAATTTCTCCTAACGCCTATCTTTGGTACCTCAGGCTTGGTCACAATAATCTCAACGGGATTGAGAGATTGATAAAAAACGGTCATCTAAATCAGTTAGAAGACAGTTCCCTACCTTCATGTGAATCTTGTCTTGAGGGAAAAATGAAAAAGATATTTTTCTGACAAAGGTCTTCGTGCCAAAGAACCTCTCGAACTTATACATTCAGACCTATGTGGTCTGATGAATGTTAAAGCTCGAGGAGGATATCAGTACTTCGTCAGTTTTATTCACGATTACTCTCGATATGGCTACATTTACTTAATCAGTCACAAGTCTGAAACTCTTGAAAAGTTCAAATAATTTAAGGCTGAGATTGAAAATTTATTAAGTAAAAGAATTAAAAAACTTCGATCTGATCTAGGTGGTGAGTATATGGATTTGTAATTCTAGAACTATCTAGTAGATCATGGAATCCAATCCCAAGTCACAGTACCTGGAACACCACAGCAAAACGGTTTTGCAGAAAGGAGAAATCGAACCTTGTTGGACATGGTTCGGTCTATGATGAGTTATGCTCAGTTACCTTAATCCTTTTGGGGGTATGCAGTACAGACTGCAGTATTTATTTGGAATGTTGTTCCATCCAAAAGTGTTTCAGAAACACCATATGAATTATGGAAAGGACGCAAAACGAGTTTACGTCATTTTCGTATTTGGGGTTGTCCAGCACACGTGTTGGTACAGAATCTTAAGAAATTGGAAACACGTTTAAAATTATGCCTATTTGTAGGATACCCAAAGAAACAAAAGGAGTATTGTTTTATGATCCCCAAGAAGATAGAATATTTGTATCGAAAAATGCTATGTTCTTGGAAGAGGATCATATTAAAAATCATGTACCTCGTAGTAAACTAATATTGTAAGAACTGACAAAAGATACTATGGAAAGATCAACAAGAGTTGTTGATCAAGCTGGTTCATCAACAATGGTTGTTGTCCCATCATGTCCATCTTAAGAGTTGGGGTTGCCTCGTTGTAGTGGGAGGGTTATTCAACAACTGAACGCTACATGGGTTTAACAGAAACTCAAAACATCATACAGGATGATGGTTTAGAGGATCCATTAAACTTTAGAAAGGCAACGGAAGATGTCGACAGGGAACAATGGATAAAAGCCATGGACGATGAAATGGAGTCTATGTACTTCAACTCTGTCTGGGAACTTGTAGATCAACCACATGGGGTAACACCTATAGGTTGTAAATGGATCTACAACGCGACCAAACTGGCAAGGTACAGACCTATAAAGCCAGACTCGTGGCAAAGGGTATTACCCAAAGAGAAGGAGTTGATTATGAAGAAACTTTTTCTCCTATTGCCATGATTAAATCAATAAGAATACTTCTTGCCATTGCCACATATTATGACTATGAGATATGGAAAATGGATGGCAAGACAGCTTTTCTTGATGGCTATCTTGATGAAAGTATTTTTATATCTCAACCAGAAGGGTTCATAGGAAAAGGACAAGAACATAAAGTCTGTAAGCTTAATTGATCCATTTATGGGTTGAAACAAGCGTCCAGATCCTGGAATATAAGATTTGACATTGTGATTAAATCTTATGGCTTTAAACAGAACGTTGACGAACCTTGTGTATACAAGAAAATAGTCAACAAAACTATAGCATTCTTAGTTCTATATGTGATGAAATCTTGCTCATTGGGAATGAGACAAGTTTTCTTGCTGATGTAAAGAGATGGTTAGCAACATAGTTCCAAATGAAAGATTTGGGTGATAGTCAGTATGTTCTAGGAATACAGATCTTTCATAATCGAAAGAATAGAACATTGTCACTATCTCAGGCATCTTATATTGACAAGATGTTGTCAAGGTATAATATGCAAAATTCCTAAAAAGGTTTGTTAACTTTTAGGTATAGAATTCATTTGTCAAAGGAACAATGTCCTAAGACACCTCAAGAAATTGAGGAGATGAACAGAATTCGATATGCATCTGTAGTTGGGAGTTTGATGTATGCTATGTTGTGTACACGCCCTGACATATGTTTTGCAGTTGGAATCGTCAGCAGGCTCCAATCCAATCCAGGACACGGTCATTGGACCGCTGTAAAAAATATGCTCAAGTATCTAAGGAGAAGAAGGACTATATGCTTGTGTATGGACCTAAGGATTTGATCATTACAGGATACACTGATTCTGATTTTTAGACTGACGTAGATTTCAGGAAATCTACCTCAGGATCAGTTTTCACTCTTAACGGAGGAGTTATAGTTTGGAGAAACATCAAGCAAAGTTGTATCGCTGACTCCACCATAGAAGCGGAATACGTGGCTACATGCAAAGCTACTAAAGAAGCAGTATGGCTACGCAAATTCTTGAAGTCGTTTCAAATATGCATCTGCCTATCACACTATATTGTGACAATAGTGGTGCAGTTGCCAACTTAAAGGAACTCAGTAGTTACAAACGTGGAAAACACATTGAAAGAAAGTACCATCTCACAGGCAGATAGTACACAAAGGTGATGTGATCATCACAAAGATTACCTCTAAAGACAACTTTACTGATCCATTCACAAAGGCCCTCTCGTCTAAAGTTTTCGAGGGCCACCTAGTTGCACTATGACTCCAAGTAGTGTAATCTAAGGCAAGTGGGAGAATGTATATGGTATTATAGATGCCCCAGTTTATTGTATTTTTCCCATTATGTTTCTCAACATTATATTGTATATATTTGTTCTTACTGGAGTTTTTGTCTAAGTGGAAGATTGTTGGGAATGTCCTAGAACTCGCAGTTCGTGTTAAACATTCTATTTATCAATAATAATGACTTGTTGATTTTGCATCTTATTATGAAAATCCAATAAACGTATCCTTGGCTATAGTATGAATACTGTAACTTTATGTAGTGACATAAACAGGATCAAGTTGACAGCATTTAGCCTAAATGGTCTAATAAGTATATGGATTAAATTGGGTATCTCATCCTGGTAACACTATTGGATACGACCCATTCTGTACTTGTTACAAGAAGTTGTAAAGTGCTAAAAATGATGTGATCCGCAAATCGGTCATGTTAAGACATGTGAGTGGGGGCATCCTATGCAATGAGTTTGCATATAGACTGGACCACGAAAATAGTCACTTTTCTTTATAACTACCGTTTACTGTTAAAATTGATTATTTCATATACCAAATAACCTAGGTTAACTCAATCTTAATCCAGAGCTAGCTATGAACTCCTGTTTTTTCGGGATTATTCTTTGATTTGCAAAGGGTGAGAATAGTCCAACAACACTGCCTAATAAATTTCCCATTTTTGGGATAAGACCGGATAAATAGCTGGGGACATAGCCTTGCAAGGTGGAATTCACTCCTGCTCTATTTAAGGTTTGCAGATAGGTTGTTCTCTTAAGTACTGATTCCAAGTCTTGAACAATCGGGGTCCCGCTTTCTCATGATAGAGAAAGGATTTGACTCATAGAGATTATGAATCAGAATTATTCATTAGAGGGTCAGTAGGAACTTAAGGAACAAGATGTATTCACAGGGGTAAAATAGAAATTTTGACCTAGCTGTGATTACGAACAACCTGTGAAGGATTGACTTACTGATTATGGTTTATTAAGTGGACATAATATATCTACAGTGAGAGGAGTTCAACTATGGGCTATAGTGGAGTGTCCCATTAGTTAACGAATGAAGGTTAGATCGGACTAATGAGCTTGCACCAAAATGAAAATTTTGATATTCCAATATCATCTTCTTCATGCTCACACAAATTCTACTTCTTCTTCTTCATTAAAGCTCCAAGCACGAGCTGCAAAGCATGCATATCTCTTCTTTGTATGTTCATTTGCAATAAATGAAGAAGATTGGAGCGAATTGAAGGCATGCATAACACAGAAATTTTGAGAGAAAATTTCAGTGAGAAGAAAGAGTTCTTCGAAGTGAGCTACTGTGAGTATCTTTCTGTTCTTCATCGTTTCAAGCTATTCTTGAGTCTCACAACTCGATCTAAAGCTCCAAGAGGATAGTGGGGAAGATATTGAGGTGGTTTACGGTGATCTTTGGTGAAGACTACTGCTGATTGATCAAGTTCTTGAAGAGTTCTTCAAATGTATGATCTTAAAGCCCTCTTTTTAGAAGAGCATGCTTTAGTTTCTGCCAAAAATAGTGAATTTGAATACTTATGGATCCTTGATACTTCTGCTGCATGTTATCAAACTGTAACAGTTCTTAGCTCTCACGTCCTTAAGAGTTCACACTATGAGATTCATGCTTGACTTCGTGTCACCTTGGGAGTGATCTCCATTACGAAAGTGTTTGCATAGGTCAATAACAAGGTGAATAGGGGAAGTAGTTCATGGTATGATTAAATATATACGATATATTGATCTTTGCTCTCATGTCCCTAAGAGTTCACACCGTGAGATTCATGCTTGGCTTCATGTCACCCTTGGGGTGGCCTCCATTTGGAAAGTGTTTGCATGGGTCAATAGCAAGGTGAATAGGGGAAGTAGTTCATGGTACAATTAAATATATGTGATATATTGATCTTAGCTCTCAGGTCCTTAAGATTTCACACGGTGAGATTCATGTTTGGCTTCGTGTCACCTTGGGAGTGACCTCCATTCGGAAAGTATTTGCACGAGTCAATAACAAGGTGAATGGGGGAAGTAGTTCATAGAAGTGGGTTAAGGATATGTGTCAATGTGTCCTGCGGTCTCTTCCATTAGTTTGGATCGTGAGTTTCCTATGTTGCACCTGCTATCGTTTTTAGGCGATATTAGCCAATCGCTAACCACAACTATCCCTCGGAGGGTTGTAACATAGGATTCGAAAAAACTCAAACTCCAAAAATGGATAGGATTTCTTAGTTCCATTCCAACCCTTGACTCTCCAATTCGGTAGCATCGTTGGGGCCGACCCCTAAAATCTGAAAATGGAGGGTTACACTTAAAGAATTACTAAGTGTTAGTAAGTTCTTAACCAAAAATGGTAATTAAATAACTATAGGAATAAGAGTTATTCTGGAGATAGTATTTAGTCAAGAATGTCTTGCTTTAGTGAAGGAGTATTTGACTGCCCCTCGGTAGCACTTATTCTAATTCACTATAGTATCGTTGCAAATAAATAATGAAACTTGGGTACATTATTACTTTTGGTAAAATTGAATTGGGTTTAAAACCAATTTAGTAATTAAAATATGTTTAAAATTTCAACATGTTGAATTCTTCAAAATTACATGCTCTCAGTTTAGTTAACGGTAATTCAACATGGAAATCAAATATACTAGCGGATGATGATTTGAAATTCTTTTTAACAGAGGAATGTCACCTATCTCCCAACTCATAGATAGGGATACGAAAGTAGGACGACAAAGTAAATATGATTTACTTGTCATTGAGACGTGTGAAGGAAATCAGACATGAGGATTTCCATGAGCAGCGAAATGATTGTTCCAAATTCCATTCGAAATTGAACACTCACAATTACAGTCAATAAATGGAAACTAACAGATTATGCACAACAAGAAATTACAGCATGTTTACACAGAGTATCAAGGGATAGAATATGCGTACCTTTGAAGAACCATTCTTCAAACTCCCTCGATCAGTCTACTAGTATCCACAACAACACAACCCTCGAATGCAACGACCAGTGAAACACGATCACCAACACGAACACAACAAACACAAACCCAATGAACGACCTCCAGAACCTCGAAATCAATCAAGTTGAGTGAGGACACCACCATAATGGTTACCTTGGTATTCTCAGTGTGAGAATCCATAAGTTTTGGGCTCTGTATGATCTTGGTTAGAGGAAGAGACTGGAGAACAACAATTGTGTAGACGATTGAGCAAGTGGGAGATGACACAGTTTATCGTATAGACGATGTGCTCAATCGTGTAGAAGATGGTAGCCTATCGTATAGACAATGCCACATTATCATTTAGCTACGACCAGCTGAATGAACTATCGTATAGTTTAAGTCCATGATCGTTTAGTCTCTCTACTAGTTATCGCTTAGTGAAACACTTTGACTTCATAGCTTCTCCGTGAGTTATTTTCGAAAGTTGTAACTCTCCAAAATAAGGAAAACGTTTCCTCTTTTATCTCACGGTTACCATAAAACCACCAATAACCTCCCACTCAATTGGTTATTAGAGAAAAAGATATAATTATCAAATAATTGCTATTATTATAAATAAATATGATAACCAACTTACCATATTATATTTATAACCTGTAGTTTTAATATTTCATCTCATAAAACATATAAACCATAGTTCTTTTTCTATTTTATGGTACTTAATGTATATAATATTTACATTAATTCTCCACTTGATGTATCTCATACATCACACGTATTATATCATATATAATTGAGTTTTCTCTTGTCAATTTGAACATTTCAAATCAACCTCAAGAACTGATTCTCAATTTAAATCCATTGAGCTACCAAGGGGACCTTATGGACCTATAGCTTGAAGCTCCAACGATACGTGTATAACTGACTAAACTCTTTAGTCATGGGATCCACCATTCGTTAACTGTCGGGCACTTCACTAAAAATTGACAGCTACACTCTCTTCATTACAGATATATTTTGTGTCCATATCTACCAATCAACAGTGCGATAACCCTTCACAGATCGCTCATAAGTACAGCTGGGCCAATTTACCGTTTTGCCTCTGTAGTTACATCTAACTCTATAAGTACCATTGATCACTCTAATGAACATAAGTCATAGTCCTACTATGATTGAGTCCTCTCTTCCAAAGAGAGGTTGTGGCCACTATGTTCAAGACCCGAAATCAGCCCTTAAGGGAGCAATCTATCTACTTACTCCTGCTTTGGGGAAGGAGTGAATTCTATCTTGTGTAATTGAGTTCTCAGCTCCCCAATTAGAAAAATCCCCCAAAAGGTAGCCTTGTTGAGTTTGCAATCTGGCCACTCTCACCCATACTAATCAAAGGACTGCCCTCAAAGACAAGAGTTCCCAAAACACTCAGCATTGAGGTCATGTCATCTATGGTTGTTTTAGTGAGATGTAAGTCTCAAGTATCAACAACGTTATATAAAGAGACGAATCATCTCGTGGTCTGGTCTTATACAAACTCTTTGAATAGGAAACCCCCGCTCGCATGTCTCCACATGAATGGTCAGGATTAGACCATCTGTAGTAGTTCACAACACTTGTAAACCTCTACAAGACGGATCGTATCCGTAGTGTCACCAGGATAAGGTATCCCTCTTTTAAACCTTATACTACAGACCTTTTTAGGTTATTACTTAAGGCATGATCCACTTGTATATCTGATATACATGCTTAAGTTTACATACAATAACCACAGATCTTTGTTTATTGGATATGAGTAAATGCAAAATAAAATAACTCTTATTTTATTCATAACAATGTGTATAATGTTTACAAACTACGAGACTCCGAGAGAAATGGGACACTAATCCCAATAACGTGCTTAGTGGAAAATTATAAAAAGTCCTAGATAATAGATTCAAGTGCCACTAATCATATATGTACTTTCACTCAGGATACTAGTTCCTAGAGACAACGTACAAAAGGTGAAGCAACCTCTAAGTTAGGGACCGGGGAGGTAATTTCAACTAAAGCAGTAGAAGATATGAAGTTATTTATTAGAGATATATACATTTTACTTAAAAATGTTTATTATATTTCTTCTATGAAAAGGAATTTAATTTCTATCTTGTGTTTGCTAGAATGTAACTATAAAGTTTCTTTTGAAAATAATGAAATGTTCATTATTTCAAAAGGTCTTAAGATATATTCTACAAATTTGGAAAATAACTTATACGTGTTAAAATCGATTAAGGTAAAAGCTGTTTTGAATATAGATATGTTTAAAACACCTGAAACTCATAATAAGAAAAGGAAAATTTCTTCAAATGCCTATCTTTGGCACCTAAAACTAGGTCACATCAATCTCAATAAGATTGAGAGATTGATTAAGAGTGGACTTCTAAACCAATTAGAAGATAGCTCCTTACCTCCATGTGAATCTTGTCTTGAGGATAAGTTGACCAAAAGATCTTTCATTGGAAAAGGTCTTAGATCCAAAGAACCCTTAGAGTTAGTACATTCAGACCTCTGTAGTCTAATGAATGTTAAAGCAAAAGAAGGGTATGAATAATATTTCATTAGCTTCATCCATGATTATTCGAGATATGGCTACATTTACCTAATGCATCATAAATCTGATACACTTGAAAAGTTCAAGGAATATAAGGCAGAGGTTGAGAACTAATTAGGTAAAAAGATTAAAATACTTCGATCAGATCAAGGTGGTGAGTACATGGACTTCAAATTCCAGGACTATTTGATAAAGCACAAAATTCAGTCACAACTCACAACATTTGGCATACCTAAAAAAAAATGGTGTTGTAGAAAGGAGAAATAGAACCCTGTTGGAAATGGTTCGTTCTATGATGAGTTATGCTCAGTTGCCAAATTCTTTTTGAGCTCACGTAGTAGAGACTACGATGTCTATATTGAACATGGTTCCCTCGAAAAGTGGTTCAGAAACACCTTACGAGTTATGGAGAGGACATAAAGATAGTTTACGTCATTTCAGGATCTGGAGATGCCCAAGACATGTGTTGGTGCAAAATTCGAAGAAGCTGGAATTTCGTTCAAAAGTATGCCTATTTGTAGGCTATCCTAAAGAGACAAAAGGTGATTACTTTTATGATCTTCAAGAAGATAAAGTATTTGTGTCGAAAAATACGACATTCTTAAAAGAAGACCACATTAAAAATCATCAACCTCACAGTAAGCTAGTATTAAGTGAGATGTCTAGAGAAACTACAAATAGATCAACAAGAGTTGTTGATTGAGCAGGATCTTCATTAAGAGTTGTTGATGAAACTAGTACTTTACATCCTTCTCAAGAGTTGAGAATACCTCGATGTAATGGGAGGATTGTGCAATAGCCTGACCGGTACATGGGCTTAATTGAAACTCATTATCATACCTAATGATGGATTAGAGGATCCATTGACTTTCAAACAAGCGATGAAAAATGTGGATAAGGACCAGTGGATAAAAGCCATGGACCTCAAAATGGAGTCAATGTACTTCAATTCAGTCTAGAATCTTTTAGATCAACCAGAAGGGGTAAAACCTATTAATTGCAAATAGATCTACAAGAGAAAGTGAACCAAGCTGGTAAGATACAGACCTACAAAGCTAGACTAGTGGCAAAAAGATTTACCCAAAGAGAGGGGGTAGACTATGAAGAAACCTTCTCTCCTGTTTCTATGATCAAGTCTATTAGGATACTCTTATCCATTGCCGCTTTTTATGATTATGAAATCTGGAAATGGATGTCAAGATAACTTTTTTGAATGGCTATCTTGAAGAAAGTATTTGTATGTCTCAAATAGAGAGGTTTATTGAATAAGGTTAAGAGCAAAAGGTTTGCAAGCTCAATAGATCAATTTATAGGCTAAAACAAGTGTCTCGATCCTGAAATATGAGATTTGATACAGTGATCAAGTCTTATGGCTATGAACAAAACGTTAACGAACCTTGTGTTTACTAGAAGATTGTCAACAAAACTATAGCTTTTCTGATTCTATATGTTGATGATATTCTACTCATAGGAAATAAAGTAGAATTTCTTGTTGATGTTAAGAGATGGCTAGTTACGCAATTCCAATCAAAGATCTGGGAGAAGCACAATATGTTCTTCGGATCCAAATAGTTCGGAACCGCAAGAACAGAACTTTAGCATTATCCCAAACATCTTATATAGACAAGATGTTGTCTAGATATAAAGCGTAGGATTCTAAGAAAGGTATGTTACCTTTCAGGTACAAAATTCATTTGTCTAAGGATCAGTGTCCTAAGACACCTCAAGAGGTTGAGATAATGAAACGAAATCCATATGCATCAGCAGTAGGGAGTTTAATGTATACCATGTTGTGTACTCGTCCCGACATATGCTATGCAATTAGAATCGTCAGCAGATATCAGTCCAATACTAGATATGATCATTGGACTGTCGGTAAAAACATCTTCAAGTATCTTCAGAGAACGAGGGACTATATATTTGTGTTGGGTGCTAAGAATCTGATCCTCACTGGATACACTGATTCTGACTTCCAGACCGATATAGATTCTAAGAAATCTACTTCTGGGTCAATATTCACTTTGAACGGAGGAGTTATAGTGTGGAGGAGTATGAAGTGAAGTTGTATTATTGACTTCACCATGGAAGTTAAGTATGTAGTCGTATGTGAAGTAGCCAAAGATGCAGTGTGGCTCAGAAAGTTCCTGACTGATTTAGAAATGGTTCCAAATATGCATCTATCGATCACTTTGTATTGTGATAACAGTGGAGCAGTTGCTCACTCAGAGGAACCTAGAAGCCATAAGTGCGAAAAACACATCGAGCGCAAGTACCATATCATTAGGGAAATCGTACACCGAGGAGACGTGATTGTCATGCAGATTGCCTCTGAAGACAACTTGGTTGATCCATTTACAAAGGCCTTCTTAGCTAAAGTATTTGAGGGTCACCTAGTGGGACTAGGACTGCGACATAGATAAACATAGGGCAAGTGGGAAAATATTGGGTATCTGATATCCTAGTTTATTGATTTATTCTCTCATTACTCAACATTGTATATATATTTGTATATATGTAAAATCCACTGGAGTTTTAGTCCAAGTGAGAGATTGTTGGGTTATATGTCCTAAAACTCATAGTTTATAATGTTAAACATTTTCTATTATTAATAAAGATATTATTGATAATTATTCAATAAAATTGTTGTTGAATATGTAAAATGCACTTGTAAAGACTAAATCCAATAAACTAAAGATCTTGACTATTATATGAATACTTGAACTTTATGTGGTGACATAAAGATGGATCGAGTTTGAGTAAATAACCAAAACGGTCTATAGTATATGAATAAGGTTCGGTGCCTTATATTGGTAACACTATCGGATGCGGGCATTCTGTAGTTATTACAGTTCGTTGTAAAGTGCTATAAACAAAGTGATCCTGATTCGTTCATGTAGTGACATGAGGAGCGGAGGTGTCCTATACAATATGTTTGCATAAAATCGGATCAAGAAATAAGTCACTCTTACTTTATAACGTTGTTCACTGTTTAAGACTGACTGTTTCAAATCGATGGCCTAGGTAACTCGACCTTAATCCTGAGCTAACTATGAGCCCCTATTTACTAGGGATTATCCTTAGATTTGCATAGGTGAGGGCTGGCTCAACAATGTTGGCTCAATAAGCCTCCCATTTTAGGGGTAAGACTGGGTAGATAGCTGGAGACATAGGGTGCAAGATGGAATTCATATCTACTCATTTTAGGGATAGTAGAGAGGTTGTTCTCATAAGTACTGAATCCAGTTCTTGAACAAGGGGCCCCACCCTCTCATTGGCCCGAGAAGGATTCGGTTTAGTGATTAGATCACAAACCAATTATTCATTGAGGATCAATTTCACTTAAGGAGCAAGATGTAATTTCGAGGGTAAAACAACATTTGACCCAACCATTATTACGAACAACCTATGAAGGGTCGACTTACTGGTTATGATTAAATCAAGTGGATAGAAATATATCTCCAGTGAGGAGAGTTCAACTACTGAGCTACAGTGGCGTGTCTCGGTAGTTAACAAATATTGATTAATTCGGCTTAAAGAGTTTAGCCAATTAATCTCAAATCGTTGGAGCTCATGATCTGTAAGTTCATAAGGTCCCTCTACTAGCTCGTAAATCTGAATTTGAATTGTTCAATTTCAAATTAGGGTTTGGATAATTATATTCGATATAATTAACGTTTAATTTATCTGAATTAAATTTAATCGAAAAGTTTAATAATATTTAAATGATGATTTAAGTATTAATTACATGAATAGGATTCATGTATAAATTAGGTGTTTAATTAATTTAATATTTGATATTAAATTATTAATTAATTAATGAATTAATTAAAATAAATCAATTTCAAATTAAGAAATTCAATTTGGAAATTGAATTATGTTTAAATTAATTAAATTGAAAGTTTTTTAATTTAATTAAAATTTATTAATAAAAATCAATTAAATTGGAAATTGATTTGAGTTGGTGGAAGTTTCCAAGTTTTTGGAAATCTTGGTGGATTCAACACAAATTAGACACCTAGCCCACTTGAGATTGCCATTTGAAGTGTCATGTGGCTGATACCTTGAGTGCTTGCATGTATGAGATACATAAAAGCTTCAATTTTGGTGACTAAGTGTTAGAGGGATCTTGAACATCAAGGTGATTCTGCAGAAAATTAGTTTCTGTTTTATCCCTCTCCAAACCCTCATCTTCTCTTGTTAAATTCCCTTCAATTCTGAGTTCCATTACTCAAATCCAAGTTGAAGAATATTAAAGAAGATCTCTTGGTGGTTCACTGTAGATTTAAAGCTCAAAATTCATGGAGAGCAACTTGGATTTAGAGGAATTCTTCAAAGGTATATGTTCTGAAACTCTATTCTATGAAATTCTTTTCATGCACGCTTTTAGAACTCAAATTAAATGTAATTAGAGTGCTTATTGATTCTGATTGCTTCTGTTGTATACTTATGCATTCCATTAATTGGTATAAGAGCATGATTTAAGCACTCAATTAACGTTAATTTGAGTTTGGTGGGTGAATTTCTATGGATGCATGTTTAGTTGACTAATATGGTTGAAATTCAACTTTGGCACTAGATTTCTCTTTGATTATGAAGTTTAATTTGTAATTAGCTCTTGATTGATGAGCTTATATGTATACTCTAAAGTCTGTAATTTTATTGGAGTCAATAGAGTTAAATTTAGGTTGTAATCGAAGATTGAAGCAACCAAGGTCAACAGTAGAAAACTAGATTCGAGGTGTTGCAACGCTGGGTGGAGCGTTGCAACGTTGCTCATACCAGCCCAGAAAGGCGCTCGTTCGTGAATCGATTCGAGAGGGTGAAGCCGATTCAACCGGTTTTGTTGGTTTCTGGTTCGGTTCAGCTTATTTTTGTCCAGTTCAAAACATATACGATATAATTACATATTTAATTATCCTGATTTCTAGTCTAATTTTGTTGGTTTCTGGTTCGGTTTAATCCTCACAAATGGATTAAACCTTAGAATAGATTGATGAGAGAATTTGAAACGTTCAAATTCAAATTGAGGGAATCAGTAATTATATACAATATAATTACACGTTTAATTATCGAATTAAACGAAAATGGAGAAATGGATAATATTTAAATATGATTTAAATATTAAAATTACATGAATGGGGATTCATGTTTTTGGAATTGATGGTTAAATAATTTAATTTAATATTAGATATTAAATTATATTAATCAATTAAATTGACTAATTGATTAATGAAAAATTTGAATTTTATGACAATTCAAACAAAATCAATTTTGATTTAATTTAAATTAAATTTTTAAAATTTATTTTAAAATAAAAATTGGATTTTCTAAATTAATTTTGAAAATCAGTTTCAAAATTAAATTTTTATAATTTGGAATTAGCCCCTTTTTTTAACACCTTCCAACTAACAAATCCACTTGACAATTGAAGTATGTGCTTGAAAGCACTCATATCGATGAGTTCCATGAGCGCATTCGGATCGCTCTAATCTCACCGTGATCGAAATACATACAATATACATTCAACATACAATTATGCAATCAAAACTTAATTAACGGCATGCTACGAACAAAGATAAATAACAAGGAGACAGAGTTCCATACCAGTTGAAGACTATCTTCCATCTCCGGAACTCCAACGCAGCGGACCCTCCAAATGTTCTACTAACGACTGGCAGAAAACATCGACTGTAGTAGCACGATCAATGCGAACTCGAATTCCGCAACGGGGATGACACCACCGCTAATGAGCCTTGGGTATTCTCGGAGTGAAAACCCAAAGGGTGGGCTTTGGTGAATTTTGTAGAGGGTAGAGGAAACATGAATCGTGTAGTCGATAAGCAAGTGGGAGGGTGAAGGCTGCTATCGTATAGCAGAAATTCTTATCATCTAGAGGAGCTACACGATCGTGTAGGATTTGTTGAACGATCGTTTGGGAAAAGGTATATGATCGTTTAGTTAAATCGACAGACTATATGATCATTTAGAGAAGCTATCCGATCATGTAAGTGACAGTGTACGACGTTTAGCGCGAGGTGGATGATCATTTAGGCAGAGAAGCGACTATCGTATAGGCTCTCGAGCGATCGTTTTCTTTTACCAACGCACGCTTCACGAAATCTTTTGGGCGATTTGACAGATTATGGATTGCACCATTCAAAAATGAAAACTTTTTTCATTTTAACTCATCGGTTACCATAACCGATGTTGTCCACTTACCCACGTCCGAACGTGGAAAAAGGATTAATTATCATATAATTAATCAATTAATTAATTAATTAATATAATCATATTATATTTATATCCTATAGTTTGATATCACATATCTACTATAGTATTTTCTTCTCTACTTGATATAAATCATATTTATATCTAATTTCCTCCATAAAAATGTATCTCATACATTTGCCAATTATATCATATATAATTAACCAGTCCAATTATATCATATATAATTGAACTTCCTCTTGTCAATTTGAACATTTCAAATTAACCCAAATACTGGTTCTCGCCTTTATCCAATCTACCCAGAGGACCTAATGAACATGTGGCTCGAAGATCCAACGGTACGTGAATAGACAACTAAACTCTTTAGCCACGAGATCCACCATCCGTTAACTGTCAGACATTCCACTAAAAACCAACAGCTGAACTCTTCTTACCACAGATATATTTCTGTGTCCTCGGATATAACCAATCATGAGTACGATGACCCTCCACAGATGCTCGTAAGTAAAGTTGGGTCAATTTACCGTTTTGCCCCTGTAGTTATATCTCACTCCTTAAGTACCACTAATTCCTCTAATGAACAATACAACATACTCTAGCTATATGTGAACACCTCTCGGGCTAGGAGAAGATGTGTGGTACCACATCGTTCAAGCCCTGGAACCAGTCCTTAAGGGAGCCATCTATCTACTTACCCCTGCCTCGGGGAAGAAGTGAATTTCATCTTATGCAGCAAAGTTCCCAGCTCCCAAATCAGACGAATCCCCAAAATGGTAGTTTTGAATCAACGACCTGGTCACTCGCACCTATACAAATCAAAGGACTGCCCTCAATGGCAGGAGTTCCCAACTCACTTAGGATTAAGGTCATGTTACTTATGGTCATCCTAGTGAAGTGAAGTCTCTGTCATGAATGGTGTTACGTTAACACTTCGTGGTCAAGTCTTATACAAACTCTTTGTATAGGACGCCCCCGCTTGCATGTCCCCAACATGAATGATCAGGATCAGACCATCTGTGACAAGTCACAACACTTGTGACCATTCCACAAAGCGGGCCACATCCGTAGTGTTATTAGGATAAGGTTTCCCTCCTATATCCATATATTACAGACCATTTTGGTTATCACTCAAGACATGATCTACTTGTATGTCATCATATACATGCTTGAGTCACATATAGATAACCAGGGATTTATGTTTATTGGTTTGTGGTAAAGCAAATAAAACAATTAACCGAGCAAAATATAAGATGTGAAGTAAATATCATATATTAACAACACAAGCGTTCGTACATACTGTTTACAAACTACAGAACACGAGACTTTAGGGCATCACTCCCAACAGTGCTATCATTTTCATGGTAATTAGGATTGCATGAAGAAAGTGGTTAAAATCAGCATCATTTTCTGAGAAATTCTATGCAATCTGGTTTTGAAAACTGAATTGCAAGAAAAATTAGTTCTTCATTCTTCAAGCTAAAAACCAATCATTTTCCTCAAATATTCTCTAAAATTAGAACTCATTTTGAATTCCACAATTCAATCTAAGGTCTAAGAGAATAGTAAGGAAGATCCATTGATGGTCCACAAGATTTTAGAGTCAAAATTGAAGTTGTATTCGTGGATTAAAGAAGTTCTATAAAGGTATATATGAAACCCTCTTTTTAGTTCTTGAATATGCTTTCATAATTGCTTATATTGATGAATTAGAGTGCTTAATGATCTTGTTTTCTTCCACTAATTACATGCTATCTCTATCATATAGCTGCTTTCCCAGCTCGTCAATCAGACGAATTTCGAAAATTATAGGCATATTAAGTTAGCAACACTAGCCACTCTCACCCATGCAGATCAAAGAACTGCCTTCACAGGCAGGAATTCATAACTCACTCAGGATTCGGGTAAGGTCGCCTATGGTCATCCTGATGAAATGTAAGTCTCTTCTATCAACAGTGTTATAGAGTGAGACTAGTCATTTCGTGGTCCGGTCTTATACAAACTCTATTTGTATAAAACATCCCTGTTCACATGTCCCTACAAAAATGATCAAGACCAGATCATTTGTGGTACTTTATAACAGTTGTAACATCTACAAAGTGGGCATATTCGTAGTGTCACCAAGATAAGGTAACCAATATTATTCATCTACTACAGACGTTTGAGTTATCTCTTAAACATGATCTATCTGTATGTCTCTACATACATGTTTAAGTTAAGAAGATAACTTTGAATCTTAGTTTATTGGTTTTGTGGGTTAATGCTTCTAAATGTCAAATAAAATGCCTCTGCCAATCAGTTTGCTGTTGCGTTGTACATAGAAGACTTATAGTGCTTGAAGTTAAACTTCTCACATAATTTATCCATTAAAGTGTTAGATAATTGTCTTCCATTATCTGTCACAATGTGATAAGGAATATCATATCAATAAATAATGTGTATTCGGACAAGGTTTACAATGTTTTCCTTTTTGGCTTCCCTTAGTGGCATAGCTTAGCCCACCTTGAAAAATAATCAGTCCTTGCAAAGATATAAGAATGTCCCACCGATGACTTAGGCGTTATGGGTCCAACCAGGTCGAGTTCTCAAGTTTTAAAAGGCCATGAAGCTATTGTTGGATGATGAGGCTCTGGTGGTTGATGTATAAAATTTGCATGGAACTGACAAGCTGCACAATGCTTTGTATACTACATTGAGTCGTGGATCATGGTGGGCCAATAGTAACTCGTTCTTTCTAAATTGATGTTGAAGCTTCGGTCTAGACTGGTGAGCACCACAAATACCTGTATGTGCTTCTTCTAAGGCTTTTGCTAATTCTTCTTTTCTTAAGCACCGAAGAAAAAGGCATTCGTATGAATGTTGATAAAGTGTATTATAATAAATAAATCAGCAACTCTTCTTCATATCTGAGCTCTATGGTAAAGATTAGTGCGGAGCCTTCCGTGTTCGAGATAATCTATAATGGGTCGATGCCAGTCTTTTTCTTCGATCACGTAAATAGATATCGTATCGGTCTCTTCTATTGATCCTCGCTTGGCAGAGCAATCCATCTTTGACAAAGAGAGATGTTTATATTTGAGATCGTTAGAGTAGTGGCTAAATTTGCTAGTATATCTTCTCTCTTATTTTCTGATCTCGGTATATGTTCCAATATTACGCCTTCGAGCTTATCCATCAATTTCCTGACATAAATGAAGTAAGGCTTTAAATCCTCACGTTTCATATCATACTGGCGTAAGAGCTGATTTATAATTAACTTTGAATCGCCATATACTTCCATGTATGTTATCCCAATCTCTAGAGCCATTTGTAAGCCAATGATGAGCGCTTGGTACTCAACAATGTTATTTGAACACAACTCACTGAATATGAAGCTATACGACAACATGTGCTTCTCTGGAGAAATAAAAACAACACCGACGCCTTCTCCACTTCTTCGTGTTGCGCCATCAAAGTACATAGTCCAAGGTCTCACGCTTTCAACACAAAATACTTCTTCATCGGGCAAGTCTTCACATAATTTTCAATTTGATGGGATCAAATGATAAGCCAAGAAATCTGTCAGTGCTTGACTTTTCACGGTCTTCTGGGGTATATATGCAATATCATATTGTTGAAGTATGATTGCCCATTTATCAAGCCATCTTGAGATGACTGGCCTGAATAAGATATATTTGATACGATCGGCCTTTACCATAAAGTATATAGTGAAGGCTTGCATATAATGTCTCAACTTATCTATTACAAAAAAACAAGGCAGACACATCTTCTCAATTGGAGTATGATTCAGCTTAGCTTCGGTCAAAGTTTTATTTAGATAATAGAGCACATATTCCTTGCCCCTCTCTTTTTCTTGTGCAATTAATGTTCCAAGCGAACTTTCTTTAGTGGCAATATATAATACTAGTGGTCTTTCAGTTGTAGGCACGCTCAAGACCAGAGGATTGAGCAAATACTTATTTATGTTATCGAACGTATTTTGGTAGGTTTGATCTCAATCAAAGGCCTTATCATTCCTCATCAATCTCTGAAATGGTTGACATCGTCCTACAAGGTTATATATAAATATTCTGATGTAGGCTAAACAACCTTGAAGACTTCTTAACTCATGTAGGTTTCTTGGACTTGGCATCTTTTGGATAACATAGATTTTAGATTGATCGATCTCGATTCCACGGTGACTTACAACAAACCCAAGAAACTTTCCCAAAGTCACGTCAAATGCACATTTAAGAGGGTTAATTCTTAATTGATATTTCCTTAGACGATCAAAGACAAGCTTCAGGTCCTTTAGGTGGTCATGTCGCTTCTTAAACTTCACTACAAAGTCATCGATTAACATTCAATGTGGTTATGTAGCATATCATCAAAGATACTTTTCATAGCATGTTGTTATGTGGCATCTATATTCTTTAATCCAAAAAGACATCACCTTATAACAGTTTATACCTTTTAAAGTTCGAAACGCTATTTTCTCTTCATATTTTAAAGCCATTCAAATATGGTTATATCCTGACGACCGGTCCATGAAAGATAGAGCTTCATGCCTTGTGGTGGCATCCATCATAATTTTTGTGATAAGCAAGGGAAAGTCAAATTTTGGGTATGCATTATTTACGTCACAAAAATCAACGCAGACACATAGTTGACCATTTTTTTTCTTATGGGAACAATATATGCTATCCATATTAGGTACTTGACTTCACGTATAAACCCAGCCTCTATTGGCTTGTTAATATCCTCTTTCAATTTGAGGAATCAGTTCTGGTCAAAAGTGTTGTTGAGCTTGCTTGATTGGCCGATACCTTGATTTACGGTGGATAACAACTTTTGGGTCAAGCCCGGGCATGTCTTTATACCACCAAGCAAAGACATATTTACATGCCATGAGTAAGCTCACATATTCCTTTTGTTTGTTATCACCAAGTTGCACACTTATGAAAGTTAGATGAAGTTCTTCTATTGTGTCTAGGTTGACTTCCTTCAGCTCATCAACCATTGATTGACCACCATCCTCAAGTAATAAAGGAGCTTCTTCTGCATCCTCTTCAAGCACGTCAGAATCTGATGCTTCTTCTATTATGACATGCAACAACTTGTCACATCTTCTTCATCATCTAAGTCATTCTCTTTAGGTTGATTGATAACGACATCATATAGCTTTACTTTTAATGAGCCATTTGTATTTATGGAAACAAGCAGCTTTCTTTTCATTCTTGAGGGAATAACATTGTAATTTTTTTTGTCACTTTTCACTTCGCATGCTTCTCTTGAACCGCTCTGGGAGATCGCTTCTAGCTACTTGTTGTGGTCACGTTTAATCTCTTGAAAGAAGATGCCTGTATGGCTGGAGTCGAACATACACTATTGATCTTATTCCAGTTTACATTCAGCCTTCAAAAGGCTGAAAGTCGGGTGAAGCTAGAAGTTGAATGTTGATTTTCATCTTCAATTGCAGGTGTGCTTAGCCTTTGAAAAACTGAAGAATGTGCCACTAAAGGAGTAACGCGACTGAAAACAGAAGTCCTATGAATTTTGCTTCTTTCCTCCTCTTTAGAATCATGGCTCTCCTCTATGGTAATGTGACACGTGTCTACAACTTTGTTTCCCTTTTCCAGTTATGAAAATTGGCCCAGAGGACTTATATCTAAGTCCATAGCTTAGTATCCTTGTTCTTGAAGCCTCTTTTGCATCGAGGAAAGCCCAGACCTTTCATCAAATATTTTTAGGCTTTTAAGCTCGATGCCATCAACATATATGCCTTTGGATCGAAGCCATCATTTGTTCGTTTTTCTAGAAGAATTACTTTCATTTTTTCTTTTTCAGCCTTTTTTAGAAGAATTATCTTCTCCTTTATCCATCTTTGTAAGTGGTGTGGTGAAGCTTGTTGGAACATGCACATGCACAGTGGAAGTAAAACGAATCTTTAGTACTCTAATTATATTAATTTATAAGGAATAAACATGCAAATAAATGTAAAAGAAAAGTTAGAGAATACAACCTTTGTAGCTCCAAATTGACCACCAATTCTGCTCAAATCTTCTCATAAACCAGCTGTGAACCTCCACGAGAGTTTTCTCGACTATTCTCTGGCCTTAGAACGAAATGGTGGGATCCGGTAAGTGACTAATATAGGGATGCATTTAGTATAGAAATTGAGAGAGAATTGAGGACTTAATTTCTAAAACTCTTTTAAAATCTCTAAGTTGCCAAGAAGAATTTATTTTTCAACTAACTTGAAATTTACCAAATGACCAAGTACTTTAATCTTTATCAAAGCCTCCTATTTATAGAGTAACTACATGAAAAAATGAATTAACTAAAATTTGACACTTTAACATGCACTCGATTTAGTGGGATAAGTGACACTTTGTAAAATCAATACTTTGCCAAATGAATTATTCACTAATTCATTAAAAGTTGGATTTTTCCATGAAAAATCATTCTTGGATCTTTCCACTAGGTGAAGACAATATTTTGACTTTTGACTATTTTGAAGTCAACATTTGACTTTAGTCAAACTTTAATTAAATACAATTTTAATTCAAAAGTAATTCAAAACTAATTTGGAATTTCCCATTTAGTGAAGTCAATTTTTTACCTTTGACCTTCAGAGTTTTGTGAAGTTAACATCTGACTTTGACCAACTTTGATTAATTCCATTTAATTCAAAATTAGTTCAAATAATTAATTTTAAATAATTAATTAAACAATTTGAATAATTTAATTTAATGTTCAATTTTTAAATTCAACACTAATTCTGATGAATCTTTATTAATAGTTTTGATATTTAAATCTTATTTAAATGTCTCAAACTCTCTTTTTATCATTCAATTCCCAATTGAATGATACGTCGTTAAATATATCGCATATATTTAACGCTTATTCCCTAATTCGAATATGAGTACTTCAAACTCACTTGTCAAACTATTCTAAGGTTTAGTCCGATAGCTTGCAGAGGGACTTAATGGACTTACAGATCATGAACTTCAACACTCGAGATTAAACGACTAAAATTTTTAACCTAATTAACCAACATTCGTTAACTATCGGGATACTCCACTAAAGCCCAATAGCTATATTCTCCTCATTTTAACCATGATTAGTAATTTGATCCTTCACAAATTGTTCGTAATTATAGCTGGGTCAAAATTATCGTTTTACCCCTATAATACACCTTGTTTTTTAAGTCTCTACTGATCCACTAATGAACGATTGGTTTATGATCCTACCACTAAACCAAGTCCCTCTCAGTCATAGAGAGGGTGGGCCCCTTGTTCAAAACTAGGAGCCAATACTTAAAGGGAACAACCTATCTACTAACCTAAAAATTGGGCAGGAGTGAATTTCATCTTGCATGACTATGTCCCCAGATATCTACCTGGTCTTACTCTTAAAATGGAAGGCTTATTGAGTCAGCGTTGTTGAGCCACTCTCACCCATGTAGATTAAAGGATAATTCCGAATAAACAGGAGTTCATAATTAGCTCAGGATTAAGATCGAGTTACTTTAGGTCATCGAATTGAAACAATTAGTTTTAACAGTAAATGGTATTTTAAAGGAAAGTGACTATTTCGTGGTCCGGTCTTATGCAAACATTTTTTTGCATAGAATGCCCCACTTTCTTATTTCTACATGAACGATTTAGGATCACATCATTAATATTATATACAAAGTGGTTTGTATCCATAGTATTTCCAGGATAAGGTACCTAAGCCTATCCCTATACTTATAAACCGTTTTGTCTATATACTTAAACTTGATCCACTTTTATGTCTCTACATAAAGTGCAAATATTCATGCTATAGTCAGGGGTTCGTTAGTTTATTGGATTTAGGCTTTTAGAAGTGTAATTTACATATTCAATAACAACTTTACTAAATATACCTCAATAACATCTTTATAGCAAAATAGAATATGTCTAATGTTTACAAACTGCGAGTTTTAGGACATACAACCCAACAGAGCTTTCTTTCAAAATTTTGACATCTCCAATCGTATGACTTTTTTAGCATTTTGCAAATGGTGATTTTCCTTTCTTACATCAAGAAAGAGGAACATAGCGCAGGTTAGAGGGTTTGAGACCTTTCATGTGGGCTTATTATCTTTTCATTCTTTAACACCTCAGACTTGATTTGGATGGTAGGTTCATCATTTCCTCGGTTCCTGAAAGCATCTACTTCATTCAACTTCATTATTGTAATCGTTTGTTGCTCGGGCTTATAAGTGCCTTTGGCCACTACAACCTTTGTCGTTATAACTTCACTGATATTATTGCTTTTTAGATAAAACCATTCAGCCTCTGAAAATGGTTTCAAGTCTGCGTTGACTTTCTTGACGCCTTGTTGATAGAATTTAAAACACTTGTGGAGCGTGGAGGTTATTACTCCGTTTTTGTAAATCCAAGGATGCCTTAACAACAGTCGGTAGGTAGGTTTTGCATCAATCACATGAAATATGGTGCTTGCTTGGAAATCACCCTAGACGAATGGTGCCTATCGCTCGCTGCACTTCTTAATTGAAGCTTTGAATCACCAGTTTACTACAAGACAATTCCTCCATCAAAATGCCCAATTGATTCATGGTTGATTTTGGTAATATGTTGACGACTGAACCATTATCAATGAGGATTCGTTTGAGTTTTTGCTCTCGGACATACCCTGACACGAATAAGAGTCTATTATGAAGCTTTAACCCAAGTAGCAAATCTATGTCAGTGAATGATATCGATATACAATATGAAGTACATGTACTTGTTTGGGTTGTAGAAGTGGTTGTTGTTCCATCATCTTTTAATATTTCGACAAGTACATTTTTAGTCTCCCATGGGAGTGACAGCAAATCATTTATGCTGAAAGTGTTCCTCTAGCCTGGTCATTGCTTCTGCAGAATTTGAAGGATTGTCATCATCTTCAGTTGTACTGATGACATGACACAAAATAGTTTCAGTTAGAAAACACTTTGGAAAGAAGTCGAAAACTCTTTGTAAGGAAGTATTTTAAAGTTATTAATTGTCGAGGTCGAGGAAACTCCTCGCTTTCTTCGATGATTGGTCGAACACTTCTCGTATTCTTCCTTACTTTTATTCTTTGCGATTTACTCTTCCTTTTATAGTCTCGATACGAACAGGATTCTTACTAAACGAAATTTTGTTTATGGCTTTTTTGACGAGTTACCAATGTCTATCCTTCATCTACATCTTTCGCTCACTCCTCTTTTCCTAGGAGTCAAGCTTCTAGAAGTCTGTCTTTCGTGAGGCCTCTGGTGAAAAATATATAATAACAGGCACAATAGATCCAAATTGGATTAAACTCCTTGTTGCAGACAGCCGAATATCATGATGGATCATTACTGCGATGTGATTAATTTATGCCATATTGTCGAGGTCCAGCTCAATCTTTTTTTCTTGAGCTAACTTCAAAATTAACTTCCTCAATACAAAACACTTTTCTATTGGATGATTGACAAACTCGATGATACTTGCAATAATTGGCATAATTTACTCTCCCTATTTTTGTAGGTCATTTACATTCAGGAAGTTTAATGAGTTGTTTCTCCAGTAGTTGCTTTAACATATCAGGTAGATTGGAATATGGAAAAGGATAGAATTTTCCTTGTCTTTCTTTCGACATCGGACATCTCTTCTCGCCCCCATCTTTGCGTTTCTCAATCTTTTTCTCCTTGGAGATAAACTTTAAAGGTGTCGTATTAACGACATAGATTATTTAGTAACACCCTTTGATACCTTCAGAATGCTCTTCACTTTTTTCTTTTCTTTCTTTACCTCTAGGACCAGTATATTGTTGCTTCCTTTATTAGTACTGCTTAGCTCCATATCATGAGGGCAGGTTTCTAATTCTTTAAAGGTGTGGGGTTTTATACCTTGCAGGATATACAGAAGTCTCCAGTGTATTCCTTGAGTGCACATTTCCACTGCTGACAGTTCAGTTAACCTATCATTGCAATCAAAGCTTAATGCTCTCCAACGATTGATGTAGTTAATGACCGGCTCGCCTTTTCATTGTTTGGTAGCGATGAGCTCTATCATGTTGACCATACGCCCGTGTTGTAAAAGTGGTTGAGAAATTCTCTTTTAAGTTGCTTCTAACTATCAATAGTTTCAGGTTCAAGGTCAGTGTAACAGTTGAAGGTGTTTCCCTCCAGAGTTCGAACGAACTACTTGACTATCAAGTTTCTTCACTTGTTCCCACGTCGGCCATCATGACTAACATTATATTTGGGTGTGATGCTTCTACACTTGATTGTTCAAAAGGTGGAGTATGCTTATTGATTACAGGACTTTCTCTAGTGACAATTCCGCCTTGCAATTATTTTGAAATTTGTTCCTATACATTCTTCACGATCTCAAAGGGTGGCAGCTCTTCATCTTGTTGAATCCCTTAGAGTGACTGCAAGTAATTGGTTTGTTGTGGATATCGCTTGCAGTTTTGGGAGCGTTGTTTTTGGAAGTCATGACTTCTTTAAGTGGATTGTGTTATATAGAAAGAGATGAAAGATAGAAATTGTCCCACTGAGCATGCCAAACTGTTTGATGAGATTTCCGAAGGAATTTAATTCGTGAAATTTTGTATTGATTTCAGTATAGTAAAGTTGATACAATTTCTAATATTTGATTCTTTGACGTTTTCTCTAACACAAGGGATAAAGTTCAAATTTTTAAAATCTTCACTCTTCAAGAAGTTGCTCTGAACTTCAATCTTCTGGAATTCAAGGAAGTTTTAATCTTCCAAGTCTTCAATCTTCATAAGGTTGTGATCTTAAGATCGATTTGAGCTTCAATCTTCTAGAATTCAAGGAAATTTTAATCTTCCAAGTCTTTAATCTTCAGAAGACGGTAATCTTGAGATTAATCAGAACTTCAAAATTTCAAGAGCTTCAGAACTTTAGTCTTAATCTTTAAAGCTTTGGCACTTTCTTGCCAATTTTCCAACCTCCCCAAACGAAAGGCAAGACTTCTATAGAGAATTTTCATGGGGTTTAGGTGGGCTTGGGCCCCATTTGCCTTTGGGCTTTTGGGTTTGGATCCAACTATTTTTTGGGTCTGAGCTAAAGGTGGGCTTGGGCCCAATCTTTTTTCTTTGGTCCAAATTTTCTACTGTGGGCTTGAATTAGGTCGGATTTTTTACCTAAGCGGTTTTAAATACTCAGATCGATCCAATGATTCAAAGCCCAATAGGATATCCAACCAAATTTATCGATCGTGGTCTAGGTTTTACCACTGTTGAAGTTGATAAGCCAATTATTATATTCAAATGGTCAGATGGAAGACACGTGGCATTTTGTAATTAGACGAAATTTCTTCTTCAACAAAAACTATGCAGCGAAATTCTAATTATAGAAAACATGCAATGATTTTTTTAATTAAAAACGAAAGTACTAATTTGTATAATATGGTTCTTTTAAAAAATGTAGAGTATACTATTTATAGCAGTCATTTATTTCTAAGTAGTCAATGCGAACTTAAATCGACCATAATTGACATGCTCGAATTAGAGGCTTTTTTATAAAAAAAAAAAAAAAAAAAAAAAAAAAAAAAAAAAAAAAATGTTCGAAATAGAGTTTTTATTAAAAAAAAAACAGAGTAGGCATTTCTTTAAACAAAATACAATAAGCATTTATTTAAAGCCCATGGAGAAAGGCCCAAGATTCAATACTTGGGGTTTAGTGTGAGCGAATATGAATCAAATTGAGAGCCCAATACCCAATGTTAAAAGGAGCACCTCTCGTAATCATCGCAATTTACGATTATTGCATAAGGTTGTTTTAAAATGAATCAAAATGTTTGGATTCAACACAAATTAGACACCTGGCCCACTTGATGGCTTTTAGTTTGGAGTTAGAAGAATCAAATTATTAGCCCTCTATCATATCTATTGCATATTATATATCTTTGAAACGTTGACTGAAAAATAATACAATTATTCTACCCTATATAATATAATATTGGAAGGGTGTACTCCAAACTGCCCTTTACTTTTATAGATATGTTGTTAACTAACCACCCTACATTACATATTATTATATACCAGTTTTGAGGATAGATTGTAGGAGTTTTTCTTTTTCTTCTTATTTATTTATTTCTTTTTTCAAATTTAAGATCAAGACCACCTTACAATTAAATTATGAAAATTATTGTAGTATTGATGAATAATAGAAGGGTCATTTTCCATCTTGATTGATAGTATATGTCGAAATTAATCGAATTTACCCTATATATTCTGAACTTAAAAAACTCTTTTAAAGCCATGCACATACATTTTTCATCTTTTATATTAAATTGTTAAGGGCAGTTTGGAGATTACATTTGTTAGATACATTTAGTTTTCATGTTTCAATTACTTGTATAAATTTAGCTTTATATTAAATTGTTATATATATATATTGACGAGGTTATCATATTCATTGGAAAAAAAGTAGCAATTCTGATAAATATATTACAAAAAGTAAATTTAGAAGATTTACTAGTAAATCATAGTATAAGAACTAGAATTATTGATTTATTTGACCAGATAAATAATGAAATTGGTATGCAACGATTTCATAATATGATATATTGAGAGAACAATAGTGATGTAATGAATTAATAGTTCAATCAATTTAAGAATTTTAGAATTGGTTACTCATAGATTAATTTCTTTTATCGAATTTTAAGTAAAGTCCCTTGATCAAAATTATTATGAATCTACAGTGGTAGATTTTAAATTTGAGAAAAAAGAGGAATAATATCTTTTTGGTCTCTAGGTTTTGACTCTAATTTCTGCTTGGTCCATAGGTTTTAAGATGTTACACATTTAATCCTCAACTTTTGAGTTTTGTTTCAATTTAACCCTAAATTTCAAAATGTTACAATTTTACTCTTGAGATTTGAACATTGTTTCAATTTGATCCATGGATTTCAAGATTTTAAATTTCTAACATCAATTTTTCATATATTTACGTTCAATTATTGACGTCAATTTCTATTGGTTAATTAAAAATAATTAGAAGTGAAATTTTAAATTTAATTTTAAAAATGATAAAAATAGTGAAACTTAATTAATTATATTTTTTTAATGATTTTTAATTTATTAACATAAATTAACTTCAAAGACAAAAAGTGAGTATTTAGTGAAAAATTGAAATTAAAAGTGTAAACCTCGAGACAGGACCAAATTGAAGTAAAATTCAAATGTTAAGGATAAAATTATACCATTTTGAAATCTATAGACTAAATTAAAATTAAAGTCAAACTTTAAAAACTAAATGTGTAACCTTTTGAAACTTAGAAACTAAATATTCACTAGATCCAAAACTCAGAGATCAAAAAAGGTTTTTGTTTTTTTTTTTTTTTTAACCATGCAGTTGCGAGCTTTAATTTATTTATTTTTTCCCAATTCCATTTAGATACGGAAGGTTATATGTTTGTGTATGTTTGAGTTTTTCTCCAGAAAAAAAAAGAGTAAATAAATAATAATAATAATAATAATAATATCAACAACGATAATATTAGGTTGAGTCAATTTGTAAGAGAATATTGAAATTATAATTAATAATAGTACCATTTAGTCACATCCGAGACAGGTAAGGCTGCCGAGTTGCAGGCATGGGCCATGGGCCATGGCTAGGCGGATGCTCTTGGTTGAGCCGCCATGCCACGGTGGCGCAGTTGATTATTAAAAGTTTTCTGTTGGCGAACGTGATGGAGCGTGTGCATGGCTGATATTCTTACAAATTTGACTGAAAAGCCGATTCATGAACCTTTTCTTTTACTTTTCGCAGTGCTACATTTTAACACAGCAAAAATTCATTTAATGACTTTTTATTTTATTTTATCTTCCCACACCACAATTCTTGTATATTTCCTACACAATTTTCGTTAAATGAAAATAGTATTAGGAACCATTTGGTAGATAATTTAAAAACAGAAATTTAAAAATAAAGGATACAATAAAAACATATGTAACATCCCGAATTTTAGGAAAATTTAAGTTAATTATCTAAAATTATCGAGTTTAAATTTCCCTTTCATTTGAAAAATTGAGATTAAATTGAAATAATTGAAAACTTTTATTGATTAATTGAATTTAATTCATTAGATATTCAAATTGATTATCTTGAAAATATTGAATTTTGTTTACCTTTGATTTTGGATTTTAGGGCTGACTAATAAAAAAAATTAAAGAGATAATTAATTTCATGTGTTTAACTGATTAATATATTTAGAAGGATTTAATTTGTATCAAATTTATGGATTTTATGCCTTTTAATTTTGGTTTTTAAGCCTAAATTAAGATAATTTGAAAAATTAATTGATTTATAAATTTAATAGAATTTTTGGAGATTTTGGAGATATTGTGATAAAATATTTTATTTATCTTTTCAAAATTTTTTTAAAAAAATAAAAGAATTGATTTTTTTTTTTTCCGAAATCAAATGAGAGTAAAAAGATGTCAAAAATTGGGGAGAAAGCAATTCGGTTATTCAACGACAACTTACACAAAATTATCGATTTCCGGAGTTTGAACCGTTGGATTGTGCTCAAATTTGGTCAGTCTATTCGAGACATATGGAGTTTTATTTTGAACGGTTGGATCGTTGTTAGATGCTACGGTTTGTTCGTAATTGCTGATGAATTAAATCTGTAAAACTAGAAATTCCTCTTCTCTCTCACTCTCGCAAACCCTCCTCATGCAAGACCCTCACTACTAATCGCAATCCTAAACAGTTTATGCCGTCCGACAGCAACTCCCACTGCCTATCTATGGTAGCCACGAGCCGACACACCATCGGCCACCATTGCCCGATCTTTGCCGGAATCTTGAGAAAAACCTTGGCTAAGACTTATTTTCCTTATAATTTGGGAGGTGAAATTCACTCATCTAATTTGGATTAAATTAGTAACCTCTCTTTGGTGTGAAACTTAGATTCAAGATTTGGAAGTTTTGAGGCATTAATCATCAAACTAGAGACCATCTTTCGTTTTGCAGAAAATTGATAAAGATCGGTAAGTTTTGGGTAAGTTGTTGGTTGGTTGTTCTTTTGGATTAAGAGTAATAGTGAAAAATTAAGTTATTGATTTTGGATTTAATTCTTGATTAGATTGGCTAATTGAATCAAGTTTTGGAATTTGTCGTGGATCAAGTCACAACTTTAGGTTGATTTAAGTGTGCTCAAGAAGTTCTAAGGAGATTTTGTTTTGCGTTTTTTACCAAGTTGAGGTAAGTGATACTATTAACGGTGCCTTCGTGCCAGGCGACCTAGATTAGACCTATAAAGTTACTTGGTGAACTCTGGAGCATGATTTTGTTTGTCATTATGTTTTGCTAGTTGCATAACAGTTACAAGTATTATGAGCATGTTAAAATTTTTAATCAGTATTAATATTATGTATGTGATGCATGAATAGACCAATAGAGCGGTTTATTGTCTCGCCTTGACGCATGTTATTATTATGTTTGACGGAGTGCCTACGGGCCATTAAACATGCGTGAACCGACAGGTTTACGTTCATGTTATTATCATGTTTGACGGTGTGCCTACGGGCCGCTAGACATGTGTGAGCCGACAGGTTTACGTTCATGTTACTTTTATTTTCATGTTTCATGTTTTGATAGCGAGCCTACAGGCCACTAGACATGCGTGAACCGACAGGTTTACATTCATGTTATTATCATGTTTGACGGTGTGCCTACAGACCGCTAAACATGCGTGAATCGATGGGTTCACGTTCATGTTATTATCAAGTTTAACGGTGTGCCTACAGGCCGCTAGACATGCGTGGATCGACGGATTCACGTTCATGTTATTATCATGTTTGACAGTGTGCCTACGGGCCGCTAGACATGCGTTTCAAGGCAAGATAGTACGTCTTTTGATTTTCCTTTCATCATAAAAAACCGATGTAGTTGTATAAGCCACGAGCTATCTTTCTTTGCTCGTGGAAGCATAGTCTGATCTCGGTAATGGGATCACTTACTGAGTATTTTATACTCAACCTTTCTTAATTTATGTTTTTTAGGTATGATAGGAATGGACCGGCGGGTGACGAGAGGGACCTGTGATCGTGCCATATGGGACATGTAATGGCACATGTAAATCGCTTCCGCTCAGTTTACGTTTTTAAGCTATTTGAAAGTTTTGATTTGAAACTTAATATTGGTCAAAATTTTATTGGTTTAAGTTATTTTTTTTCTTCATTATTTTAGGGACTCCAAACAAAGGTTTTGTTATTTATTTTGGAAAATTGTCTTTATTATTTGAATGAAAATTAGTTTCCTCAATGGTCAAAATGTTTTGAATGTAAGTGTGTAATTATGAGTAACGACCCTTATTAGAGTACTCAAAAGGTCGTGTCATTACAGTTGGTATCAGAGCCTAAGTTCTAGGTTCTGTAGACTGACTAACGGTGTAAGTCTTGGTTTTGTGTCCCTTATAGCTATTCACGGATCCTTCGTCCTCGTCAGGTTTGTTCTTTCATTAAATGTTTTATGGAAGATGTGTTTAAAAGCCTTCATGTCTAAGCTTTATGTATTGACTGATTGTTATTGCTAGTTTAACGACCTGAAAGAAGTTAGTATGAGATGTCTATTTTGTTTTTGTGTTATGGAAAGAAAGAAGGATCATAATAAGATCATTTGCCGTTAGTTTAATTCATGGAAGGACTGTTAGAAATGGACATATATTTTTGTTCAGGGTTATTGAAACCTGATATAACTATGAAGTGTTATGCACTTATGACATGAAAGAAAGAAATGGATGTATTTGGTTAAGCTATAGAATAAGGTAGGTGAATTGGAAATTCACTGGGGAATAATATTAAGTTTTGCATTACGAGAATAAAACTAGTGGTGCTACAAGAAACTTTATCACAAGCCACACGTTCTTAGTTACGAGATTAAAGTTTCTTTATAAGATAAGAAAGAGGTGAAGAAGAGACTATAAATTCTATTAAGGATTACTAGATGTTAAAGTCAAAATGTTCCCAGAAAAATTTTGAAAAGATTAATAGGTCACAATCACTTTCATGGTATTTAAGTTGGTGGAGCGAGTAATGTATGGTATTTTGGTTCTTTGTTTAACGTGCCTAAAAGGAAGAAGAATTACTAAATGGAGCATAAAGCGATAGTATGAGGAACTCTTTACAAGATCTAGGTAAGTTGAATTGGTCAAGGAATACCAAGATGGTTGAAATTACAGTTGCCTTTATATGGGAGAAAACGAGTTATTGGATTGAAAATTCTTAAGATGCTTAGGTTTGAACTATGTGTTTGTTACAATGAAAAGGTTCAAGTTTAATTAACCATACCAAGAGGAAGGATAAACGTTTTGAAGTTTAAAAGCAATGTTATCTTGTGGGGATACCCTACTAAAGTTCCATGTTTGAAATGGAATTTTAGATTTATGGAAAAGGTTATAAAGGGTCATATGTCTTGGTTTAGGGATTATGTTTCACTCTGGAAGTGAAAAGCTTCAAGTTGTTGGGTTAAGCAAGGATAAATATGAAGAAAAATAAAAGTATTTAAGGAAAGTTTTTTTTTTTTTTTTAATTGGAAAGGTAAATGGAAATTAATGTATTCAAGACTCCCAAATAGTTAAGTATGGTTTGAATTTTAAAACATGATATGGGTGGATACAAGGCGTTGGTTTTAGTGTAAAGGAGGTGTTGGTTTTAGTGTAAATGAGGAATCTCTTATTACCATTTGAAACTTTGGACTGCAGTAGGCATTATTTGAAACAAAATATAGCTTGCTTAGGTTGTTGGATTGTATATTGTGAAAGGGGATTCGAACAGTCATATGTTTTGGTACGGATATATTTCACTATGAAAGTGAAAAAGAGCCTCTTGGATTTATTGGCCTTGGAGAAGATAAGGGAAGATGAAAGAATTTGAGAAATATTTTGTTGTTTTGAGATTAAGAACAAAGGTTTGGTTTGGTTTCCAAGATAGGAAATATGTGTTTACTAACCTTTAGAGTTGGTATGAACAATCTCATTACTATTTGAAACTATGGATCTTAGTATTTGTTGGTTGAATGGATATCCTGCCTAAGCTATTGGTCATGGAACACAGTTTTAGCATGAGAATTTGATTAAGCTAGACTATCACGCATTGAAAGAGTGCTTAGCAATATTCTTCAAATTATAGTGGACTCGGAGGAAATAACGTTTTATGAAAGGATGTTTAGTAGCAATAGTTGCTAGAAACTATGGAAATGGAAAGAGTAAGGCCTCGTTAAAGAGGGGAAAGACGTTGAAAGGTATTAGTAAGGTTTAGAAGTTTTGATTATGGACATGAATATCTAGAACAAGGAATTAATGAAGTCATCGATTTAATTTGAAGGTGAAAGTAATCTAGCTCCAAGTAAAAAAAACAAGCTATATGAGTATTAAGGTTAAGTAAATTTGATCTCCCAGAATGACCCCTAGCACTAGAGATGAACTTGAGTTGAGGGCAACTCCTATCCTTAAGGCTCCTCATAGGACTCTAGTAGAGCTGGAATAGCCTAAGTCACTGATACAAGAACCATTTAGGAAAGTGTTTTATATGTGCCTTAATGTTTTGCCTTGGAACACATCAGCTTTGTTTATTAGGAAAGAAAGATGATTCATGCGACTTTGTATCAACTATTACGGATTGAATATGATAACGTATCTCGGTTGTAGGGGGTTGTCAGGGCAATTGGTGCCGAACCCGAAATTTTAATCCTAGACTTAAGATGCCATGAGAGATATGTTTTTTGTTGCATGGACAGTGAGGTGACCCATTCTATGGAGTGTGAACATTCTCAATATAGATGTATGCAATCATGAAGGTCTTTATCTTAGAAACTGGCATCAGATAATGGTTATAACTATTGTGAGGTTATGGTAATGTATTTTGGAATGACAAATGCTCTACAGTATATGGGGACGTCAAGAACTTCATTTAAGTGAGATTTTCAGACTCGTGCATGGGAGGGTCTAAATTGTGATATGTGTTTGTTTTAAAATTAAAGAGTAACATGATATTGTCTTAGATAAGTTATACAATTCATAGTAGGAGGTAAAGACTTTTTGAAATGTGGAGTTAATGCTAATTAAAAGTTCTTTGGTAGTATTATCAGTCTGAAGAAGCGATTTGAAAACATGAAGATGAGACAAGAACTAAGTATCACGAGCCTTTAAGGACTTGAACTTTCGATGACGAAAGTTTCTTAAGGAGGGAAGAATGTAACATCCCGAATTTTAGGAAAATTTAAGTTAATTATCTAAAATTATCGAGTTTAAATTTCCCTTTCATTTGGAAAATTGAGATTAAATTGAAATAATTGAAAATTTTTTATTGATTAATTGAATTTAATTCATTAGATATTCAAACTGATTATCTTGAAAATATTGAATTTTGTTTCCCTTTGATTTGGATTTTAAGGGACAACTAATAAAAAAAAATTAAAGAATAAATTAATTCTCATGTGGTTTAACTGATTTAAATATCTTAGAAGCGATTTAATTTGTATCAAATTGATGGATTTTATGCTTTTTAATTTTGATTTTTTGAAGGCCTAAATTAAGAAATTGAAAAAGTTTATATTGATTATAAATTTAAATAGAATCTTTGGAGATTTTGGAGATATTGTGATAAAATATTTTTATTTATCTTTTCAAAATTTTGAAAAAAAAAATAAAAGAATTGATTTTTTTTTTTCCGAAATCAAATAGAAGTGAAAAGATGTCAAAAATGGAAGAAAAACAATTTAGGTTGCATCAGCGACAACTTCCAAAAAATTTATCGATTTTCAGGTTCTATGAACCGTTGGGATGTGCTTCAAATTTGGTCAGATTCTGATTCGAGAACATATGGAGTTTTTATTTGAACGGTTGGATCGTTTTGAAGCTAAACTATTGCACAAGCCCCTCTCCCTATCGGCGATCGAGCCGCTTCGCACCCTCGACTTTCTAAGAAAATCCGCCGATTTCAATTATACAGTTCCTAAATTCCCTTACAAACTAATGGATAGTAAACAAATAGCATGTCCTTCCACTAAAAAGGTTATAAGATAGATTGCGTTCCGGCCCTTTGCTTTTTATAAGTAAGATAGTTTGATCGAAGAAACCTCCGCCCAAAGGTTTTGTTCGTTAATTGTTGCTAAATAAAATATTGTTAAAACTAGAAATTCCCTTCTCTCTCACTCTCGCAACGCCCTCCTCATGCAGACCCTCACTACTAATCGCAATCCTAAATAGTTTATGCCATCCGACAGCAAAACTTCCCGCATGCCCTATCTATTGGTAGCCACGAGCCAACACGCATCAGCCACCATTGCCCGATCTTTGCTGGAATCTTGAGAAAAAACCTTGGGTAAGACTTATTTTCCTTATAATTTGGGAGGTGAAAATTCACTCATCTAATTTTGGGTTAAATTAGTAACCTCTCTTTGGTGTGAAACTTAGATTCAAGATTTGGAAGTTTTGAGACAATTAATCATCAAAGCTTAAGAGACCATCTTTCGTTTTGCAAAAAATTGGTAAAGATCGGTAAGTTTTGGGTAAGTTGTTGGTTGGTTGTTCTTTTGGATTGAGAGTAATAGTGGAAAATTAAGTTATTGATTTTGGATTTAATTCTTGATCAGATTGGCTAATTGAATCAAGTTTTGGAATTTGTCGTGGATCAAGCGGCAACTTTAGGTTGATTCAAATGTGCTCAAGAAGTTCTAAGGAGATTTTGTTTTGCGCTTTTTACCAAGTTGAGGTAAGTGATACTATTACCTGTGCCTTCGTGCCAGGCGACCTAGATTAGACCTATAAAGTTACTTGGGAACTCTAGAGCATGATTTTGTTTGTCATTATGTTTTGCTAGTTGCATAGCAGTTACAAGTATTATGAACATGTTAAAATTTTTAATCAGTATTGATATTATGTATGTGATGCATGAATAGACCAGTAGAGTAGTTTATTGTCTCACCTTGACGCATGTAATTATTATGTTTGACGGTGTGCCTACGAGCCACTAGACATGTGTGAGCTGACAAGTTTACGTTCATGTTACTTTTATTTTTATGTTTCATGTTTTGACGGAGAGCCTACGGGCCACTAGATATGCATGAACTGACAGGTTTATATTCATGTTATTATCATGTTTGACGGTGGGCCTACGGGCCGCTAAACATGCATGAGTCGATGGGTTCATGTTTATGTTATTATCAAGTTTAACGGCGTGCCTACGGGCCGCTAGACATGCGTGGGTTGACGGGTTCGCGTTTATGTTATTATCATGTTTGACAGTATGCCTACTGGCCGCTAGACATGCATTTCAAGGCAAAATAGTACGTCTTTTGGTTTTCTTTTCATCATCAAAAACCGATGTAGCTGTATGAGCCATGGGCTATCTTTCTTTGCTCGTGGATGCATAGCCTGATCCTGATAATGGGATTACTTACTGAGTATTTTATACTCAACCTTTCTTAATTTATGTTTTTTAGGTAATGATAGGAATGGACCGGCGGGTGACGAGAGGGACCTGTGATCGTGCCATATGGGACATGTAAATCACTTCCGCTCAGCTTACGTTTTTAAGCTATTTGAAAGTTTTGATTTGAAATTTAATGTTGGTCAAAATTTTAGTGGTTTAAGTTATTCTTTTCTTCATTATTTTAGGGGCCCCGAAAAAAAGTTTTACTTATTTGTTATTTATTTTGGAAAACTGTCTCTATTATTTTAATGAAATTTATTTTCCTCAATGGTCAAAATGTTTTGAATGTAAGTGTGTAATTATGAGTAACGACCCATATTAGAGTACTCAAAAGGTTGGGTCGTTACAACAGAGTTGTACTTCATGTTTTTAAATTTGTGTTTGGTAGCAGATTCAGAAAATTAAATTCCAATTTAAACAAATGTTCAAAATGTGATTGAAATTATATTTAGTTATTCATTAAATACTACGTTGAATATAAACCTACTAATTAATCTTTTAACTTGTTTTATGTTAAAATATTTGTATAATCATTATTTTGTAATATCATATAATATCATATAATATATTATCTATTTTAAGTTCAACAAAAATAATTGAGTTTATAACATAAAATAGTATCATTGTGATTGTTTTATCATTTTTAGTATAATTCTGCATTTTAAATTTTTAATTCAAAATTTGGATACACTGAAAACATAAAAATGCTATTTTTTAGAATTTACATTATTTGAATCACAGAATCTGGAAATAGTTTTCGGAAACTGAATTCAAACTGCCAATCAAAAACATATTCACTAAACTGAATGAATCTGAAAACATAAAATCGAATTTGAATTGACTACCAAATAGGCTCTAATATTTGATAGAACTATACATTTCTCCACAAAGGTTTTCACTCATTTTTTTTTTTTAACTAAAATATCCTAGAGCAAATGTCAACCTTTAATTAAATTGAATTCCAAAACAAATTTAGAGACTCGTGCAAGCATCATTCTCTACTTGTTTCGTTTCACATTCTTTGAAATAAGATAAAAAAAAATCAAACCATAATTTTAGTATCTAAATATTGAAGATATAATTGAAAAATTCAAATTTTAGACGCTAGTTAGACTAATTGAAATTTAACTAATCCTAATTTTCCATTTTTATAAAATCCTTTTTTTCTATTTTACTAACATTACATAACTATATAAATTGGCATGTATTTTAAAAGGAATGATAAGGATCAAAGAGGGAAAGGGGGGAAAACCCAAGCCTGCCAAACTAAAGTGTATATATATGTGTGTGTCTAATTAATATTTGTTATTTGTTTATTTGCAATTGGATACATCTCAAATGATAGACAATGTGGGGCTTTGATTTTTCAACATCATAATTTAATAATGGTTTTTTTTTTTGTTTTTTTTGTTTTTTTTTTTTTTTTTTTGCCTTTATGAAAACTGGTAATCTTTCTTCCCTAATTATTACCTTTAATCGTCTAATAAATCATAATGCGGTTATGCATGAATTATTTGATCAATAATTCTCTACTTTCCAATCCATTATCTCAATCTTTCCCCCTCCTTTCTCTTTTACATAAGCATGTCACCAGCTTAATTTCCATATTAATTGGGTACTTATAGTATTAATCAAGAAAGTAATTAAAGTATTGAATACACTATTCATCATCAACAAGCCCTTATATTGGCAAATAATACACGTGTCATGGAAACAGAATTAACAAACTAGACAATTACCTAATTACATAATGTTAATTCTAATATATTGGTTTGTAAAAATCATAAATCTTGGTTAAATTTGTCATAATTGATCCATTGGTTATTATTGAAGAAAGAGTTAGAGGTTCAAATTTTTTACTCACATATTACATATCCAACAATAAAGAAAATTTTGTATTTCTTTTTTTTCAATACAACAAGTATGATATTTGAATCTCCCGCTTCACTTCGATAGAAAAAGTAGATAATTAAATTAGTTGTTGAACTATCTCATGATAACATATTAAAATTTTACCAATACTACATAGATCATTGTTATAGGAAATCTTTTCATTTAAACAAGTTTGCTTCCTTTTAGTTAAGATGGATTAAAATAGAATATAGTGATTCTAAAGTTTAAAATTGTTACTTCAAATAATATTTTTAGATAGTGAGAGATCTCATGATTCTCAAACTTCAAGACGACTCTAGGAGCCTTTTGGTTTAAAGTTTTATATATGTCCAAACATTAAGGATGTTTGGAAATAATAAGCAATAGATGGAAATAGAGGACGACTGTGTTTGATGGTGCATGAGAATGTTATCAGGATTTTATGGGAATAATTTTTTTGGGTATTTAATTTATAAAATTAATCATGAAAAATCTCTAAAATTTTAATAGATTTATTGATAAACAATAAATTCAATTCAAAGTTTTGAGAAAATTAATTATTTAACAATTAAATAATAATATTAATTAAATTATTAATTACAAGTATTTATAAAATGAAAAATTTACAATTAAAACTACTTGATTATATAAATTTGATGGGATCAATTTGATAAATTTATATAATTATGATGTATTAATTAATAAAACAACCAATGAATTCTAATTGATCAATGATAAACTAATTATAATTATATAAAAAATAAATTCATATTATATTAATCATAATGATCATTAACTAACTATAAATATATTAATTAATGGATAGTTTTATTGTTTCGGTTCTTGACAGTTTATCGAAAAATAAGAATAGATATATATGTGTATATATAAACTAGTTTATTAAACTAAAATAAAATTACATGTATATCAAATTGTTTTAATATATATATATATATATAATTAACTAATTTATTAAATAGTAGTAGTTAAATTCATATGCTATAATTTTCAATTTAATACAATTTTTTAAAATATAAATTTAATTTTCATATAATAAATAATTTTTCATATAATTAAAAGTGGAGAGAGAATATGAATAAAGAAAATCTACCTTTTTAGATGGATATCGTTCATGGGTATAAATGATGCATGGAAAAAACATATTTTCATACCAAAAGTTTCAAAATTTGTACAAAACAAGGAGATAGGTATCCTTTACCTATTCTCACCCTTATTCTCATCTCAATTTTCTCAATCTAAACACTCCCTTAATGTCATGTGTTCATTTTCTACCACTATATGATTATTAAAAAATATGTCTATTTTCATATATCCAACGTGTAATAATGTTGATGGTTATCCACATTATCATGATATAAAAGAGTTATTGTCTCACTATTTTGTTTTGATTCTCTTTCATCGTGCCATTTAATGTCAAATTATTTCAATGTTTTCTACTCAATATCAATTGATGGTGTTTCAACTTTAAAGAAAGAAAAAATTAAATTTGAAGCTCGAATAAATACTGAATATTTGTTAATATTATTGAATAATAATATATAAACAGTAAATTTAATGTGCATAAATTCAGTTGAATTGAAATTAAATGTTGACGTGGAAATTAGGAAGCAATTAAAAATTAGATACGAGGGCATTGATTTTACATATTGTATTTTTTTGGGTGGATATTGGGCAACATTAGGCATGATCATTTTCCTTTTCGAGTTTAAGAGATCACCTTCCCAAGATATACCCTTTTAATTACAAGTTATTCACACAAAAGGAAAAAACCCTTCATTTCTTCCCCCCTCCCAGGGCACTTTGCTTCTCTACAAACACCAACAAAATATCATCAATAGTATTATTTCAATGAAATGGGAATATTGATATATTTAAGAGAACTTAGTTGAAAGAGAAAGCCATTAAATTGCCCCATAGAAACCCCAATTGCAATAAACTTTATACGATAGTGTCATCGCATTATCAAATGTGCAATTTTTTCATATCAACCTCCGGTTCTTAGGTCAATCTCATGTAGTAGGGATTTAGTATTATAAAGCGATGAGACATTCTGCTAAAACCAAATTATTTCATTACCCTGTCAGGAAAAAGCCACTCAGCAATATGAAAACATGTGAGAGGACTTATCGTCCCCCATATGTTTTTACCGTTTGTACAGAAATTGGGTAAAGTGTCATGACAGTTTTGTAAAACTCCCAAATAATCCGAAACATAAAATATTATATTAAAAATATTAAAGATAAATACATTAAAAATTTGTATAAAAAATTCAATTTGGTTCAATATTAATGTATTTGATCAGGTTGAAATAGACCAAACATGTATCTGTACTAACTAACTATATGTGTAGTTGTCCTGGTCACATAAAATTTATCTTTCCACATATATTATTAAATTAATATTTTATATTTTAAATTAACTCGATCAGTCTCATAAAAATATTTGTTAAATTAAATTGAATTATAAAAAAATATCGAGAACCATAAGCTCGTTCAACTAATTGAGCATCATTTACATGTCGGAGTTGTGGAGCCATTATTCGAAATCATTCCCAAACTCATTATTGCAAAAGCATCAGAGGCCCAATGATTTCACGAACTTCAGGTTTTGTTGCTTTGCATAGTTGTTTATACAGGCATGCCAACCATGCTCCATCCTAAGAATACCGTCCTGCATCATAAGAATACCGTCCTGCATCATAGAGGTTAGCTAACAATGGCAGGAGCATCAAATGAATAAAATGACTTGATTTGTCAGAAAACAGACTTCCACCCATCATCTGTAATATATATACTCGCTTATATCTTAAAACGACTTCCTCATCTATATCATTGGCAAGCCACGAAATTATGTCCTTAACCATGTCAACCTTAACTTTGATCATTTAATTTTATCGATGGGTGGGGTCACACCGAGTAACAGTTGACAACTATGCAGCCAATCATCATGCATTACTCCAGAAACTGGTTCGCCGTCAATAGGTAACCCGAACAAAACTTCTATATCCTGTAGAGTGATGATGCACTATCCAGTGAGCACATGAAATGTATGTGTCTTAGGCATCTATCTCTTGATCAGTGTTATAATAAGATGCCAATCTAGCTGAATGAATCCCAATTTGGCAACTCCATAAAATCTAGATATATGAAGTAATGGTAGTATTCTAGGGTGGAGTGAGATAGTGCGAAGAACAACTGCCTCTCGATATCTACAGGTTATCTTGTCAGTAGTATGATCTTCCTATACAATTGATGATCAATGAATCAATTGATAGTATAGAATATCAGAATCAATCGATCTAGGACTTAAAGGCATGACTTAAATAAAAAAAAAAAAAATTATGGGTTGTGCAACTAATTCAAGATCAGGATCTTCAAATAGACTAACGGGTTGTGCATTCAAATTTATATCCGACCTTACCCTACTCATATTAACATATAAATGCACTAAATTCGGGAGTGACATCGTGGTTGAGAACATTAAGTTCATAGCTTGTTCATTAGGAATAGGAACAACATAAACCTTACTGATGGTGTTAGATTTGGATGCCTATATACTATTTCTAACTAATTTGCTCTCATATCTACACCAAGTGACTTCCTTACTATTTCATTAAATTGTTAAAAAACAAACTCACTGTTCAATTTATACTAAAACTCCCACATAGTGGTAGGTCATAATCAATTCCATCAACACCATCAATCACTCTACCATTGGTAAACAACTTAAATCCCAAACATTTGTCCACCATTTTCTAAAAAAAAAAAAAAGACAAACAATACATTACTAATTGTTTTACTAATTATCAAACTTAAACAAAAACAAATCAAAACCAAAATATAAAAAATATATTAAAAATATTAAAAACTAATAAAAAAAACTTTAAACATCAAACTGAAATACAAAACAATCAAATATTATAAT
>NC_052351.1:20176469-20304668 GCF_009727055.1 Benincasa hispida
TAAACAACTTAAATCCCAAACATTTGTCCACCATAAAAAAAAAAAAAAAAAAAGGCAAACAATACATTACTGATTATTTTAATAATTATCAAACTTAAATACAAATAAAAACAAACCAAAATATAAAAAATATATTAAAAATATTAAAAACTAATAAAAAAAACTTTAAACATCAAACTGAAATACAAAACAATCAAATATTATAATAAATATATATAAAAAATTCACTCAAATTAATAATTATAAGAAATATATATAAAAAAAAGTTGTTCGTCTACTATCATCAATATACAAGAAATTAAAATGGTATATCTAGAATAATATAAATATAAAAAAACTAGTAACAAATAAAAAGTAAACTCACAAATTCAATAGCGGTTTTACTTATTTTCCTCAAAGTGATAACGGTTTCTATTTTCTTTGTTATTTGTTATCCGGCAACAAAAACTATGGAAAAATTAGAATATTATGAGAATATGGATATATAACTTATTTTTAATTAAAAAAAATTAGGAATTTTGTTGAGTGAAAGTTACCTCTTTTTGGTTTTTTGTTTCCCAAATGGCAACAAAAACTATATAAAAAAAATATAATAATATGAGAATAAGAACAACATTTATAATTATTTTAAGAAATTGAAATTTTGTTGAGTAAATATATAAACCTTATAATTTGATGGACGAATGTGGGGAAGAAGATGATTTAGTAACAATTTTTGGAAAAAGAAGAAGGAAAAAGATGATCTGAGAGACAAAGAGCCAGAAACTTCAAAAGAGAAGAAGAGAGACGGGCATAGAGCAAATTTTTTAGATGTTTTGGAAGGAGAAGAAGACGGGTAGATAGCAATAGAAGACAAGGTAGATTGTGATTTAGGAAGCTTGTGATGAGTTTAAAAAGGTGTAGGTCGAGTGTTGAAAACTCGACCCATGGATTAATGTAAAGGTGAGTGTGCAGATGAACGTTGGAAGGAAAAAAAGCGGACGACAGACAGTCAAAAGTGGTCTAATAGATAAGACAAGACACTGTGGGCAGTATGTCGAATATTGAAAACTCGACCTATGTAGGTCGAGTTTTCAACACTCGACATAACCCTAAACTTTGTCAAGTCCACAATTCGAGTTTCGATAACTCGACTTAATCTTTTTACTTTTCCTTGAGCTTCTATAAAAGTTGTCAAACTACAATAAATTTCTAAGTAGTTTTAAAATTACTATAATTCACTAAATATTTCTCCAAACTACAATATTTCAATAAAACTGTCCTACTATTGTGGCAATTAATAAATTAAGGTAGTATGAAAAAATTTCCATACTACCATGGTACTATAAATTTTCTCAGTATAATATCTGTCTCTTATACACATCTAGATGTGTATAAGAGACAGTTATTAGATGTGGTTCGAATTCATACCCTCCACAGCATTGTTGAAAAAAAAAAAACTTTATGAAATACTTTGATTTTTTTCATTAACTTAGAGTTGATAGTGGTAGATAAATTAAATATTATATCATCTAATGCTCCTGTTTACTTGTGGGCTAGTTTAAAATATGTAAAAGACCAGGAAATAAAATTGCAGAAGTTTGAACACAAGATTTCCTAGATCACGTGCTCTGATACCATGTCAAATCACCATTTAACCCAAAAACTTAAATTGATGAGTAAAGGTAAATTTAAGGTTAAAATTGAGCAATCCTCAAAACAATAATTAAGTTCAATTCGAATCGACTAATCCAGTATACTTTTCACATTGATAGGAGTATGTTTATGTTTTTGCTTTACGAATATGATATTTTCTAGGTATTTCTAATAATATCAAGTGTTCCTATTTTGGCATTTCTAATTTTTGGAGTTTTAGCCCTTCTTAGCAAAGAGCCAAAGAAACTTTCGAGTTATGTACCAGGAATAGAACCAATTGGCGAAGGAGCCCATTGATGAGAAGAGGTTGGGGAAAGCTTGAATCCAGTTCCTTTAATGATGAATATAAATACAATTGAAATTCCTGGGAAGTTATACATTTGTGTATTGAGAAGTCCATTTATTGTTTCTTGAAACTCGATCTCTCCCCCAAATGACCCTTATAGCCAAGAGAAATCATAAACCAGAATAGAAGAACTTGTCCCACCCATGAGTAAATACTTCATAGTAGCCTTATTAGACCATACATCTTTCTTGCTTCAATTTAATTCTTGTACTTCCAATTGTTCAATTTTAGTTCCTATACTTTCACTAAATCTTAAATTCAGTCCCCAATGGTACTTTATTGTTGATTTTAAGAACTTTTTGTTATCTATAGCATTCTTACTATAAATTTTCAAAACATATTCCTATATTAAATTTTCTTATATAAAAATTATTATTATTATTATTATTATTTACTCAATTTTGGTAAAAGTTAACTTTGATGGACTAAATGTAAGATTTATTAAAAATACGCCATTAAAATTGGACTATTGAAAGTATAGGGACTAAAAATTGAATAAACTTCTTAATATATAGACCAAAATGATATTTTAACCTAAATTTAATATTATATCATCTATAACAATTATTAAGAGCTAATAAAAAATTCATGTGTTTAAAAAAGGATTTTTAATTGATACAAAAGAGTTTTACCCACTTGGAAATTCATTCCAAACAAACCCTAAATTTTATCCACTCTCCATCTCCACACATAAATATCTCTTAAAGAAAACAAAAAAGCAAGGTCGACTTGAATGTAGGGAGAAAATTGATATATTTCCGACTATGTTTTTTGTTTGTGTGATATAGGTCCCTAAACTTTAAAAAATATCTAATATGTCCATAAGCCTTTAAATTTTATTTTAACTAATAAGTTTTTGGCTTATGAAATGTGTCTCATAAGTTCATAAACTTTTAACTTTGTATCTAATAAGTTCTTGAGATTTTAGTTTTGTCTAGGGCCAATTCTATAATTTTTTAAAATTTACAAACGTATTGAACAGAAAATTTGAATGTCCTATTTGACACAAATTTCAACTACGTGTTTATTGAATTTGTTAATTTTAAAAATTGCTGAATATGATAAGAATTCATTAGATATAAAATTGAAAAGGTTTAAATCCTATTTTGGTCATTGAATTTTGAAACTTTTTTATTTTGGTCCATGAACTTTTAGAATGTCTATTTTAGTTCGTAACTTTTAAACTCTGTCCATTCTTGTCCTTGCTGTTAATTCTCTGTTGCTTAGTTAACAGATTGGTGATGTGACATTTAGTTTAAAATTAAAAAAAAAAAATCGATATTTTTTTCTCTTAACCATTACTCTTCTTCAAAATTATATATTCCTTAAATCTCGTGTATGAATCTTGGAATCATTGTAAAGGCTCTCTTTAACAACCCATTTTCTCAACTTTCTCATCCTCATCCCTTTGTATAGTTACTGGTTATTGGTGATTGTTCTCTTCTTCTCAATCTTTTTCCATGTTTTATTAATTATGATTTCCCTTTTATTTTTCTCTCTAAAAAGTTATAGAAAAATCAAACATTTCTTCCTATATCTCAAAAGATGTAAAATATAATCTTTAAGCTTCCCACTTCACCCTCTCTAAAAAGTTTCAAATTAAAAGCATCTCTACGAGAAGTTGCTAAAGCATAGGCTTCCCTCTTTCTCTCTTCAAAAAGTTACAAGAAAGAGAAACTTCTCTCCCTCCCTCTCTTTTTTTTCTCACAAAAGTTGAAGAAAACACCCTAAACTCCTCCCCCTTCTATATTTTCTCTCTCTAAGAAGTTACATGAATAGTTCCACAAAAAAAAAAAAAAAAACTTATGTAAGAATTTAAAGAAACACAAACATGTGCTCTCTCTAGTTTCCATGTCAAGAAAGGTGGTGGAAGGAGAAATTAGGAGAGAATTCTGCACAAATATTAATGGGAAGATGGAGAAATTAGGACTACTCCCTTTGAATAGACAATTGATAATTGCAAAAAACCCCTTTTCTACCATGCGAAGAAAATGAGAGTAGACCACTTACATAAAATTCACCTATTTCGCAACAAATCATCCACATAGATATTTTTTATATATTTTTTTAAACTAGATGCAACATCAACAATCTGTCAACTAATTAATAAAGAATTAACTGCAAAGACTAGATGGACACATTTTAAAATTTTAGGGATTAAAATAGATGTTGTAAAAGTTTAAAAACTAAAATAAAACAAAACTCAAAGTTCAGACACAAAAATACAATTTTTACCAATTGAAAATTCCAAACTTATTTTATATTTTTTAAAGTTAAAGGACTTATTAGATATAATTTTCTTTTTTTAAGAAATAAAATTGAAAGTACAATAATCTATTAGACACAAATTAGAGTTGTACATGGGTTGGAGGGAGATATGTGTACCATAAACAATAAAGAAGATGGAAGAGTTAAGCAGTAGAGAAAATTCTCTTTATTCTCTCATTGTATTGAATGAGAAAAGTATAAGATAATAATGGCACTCACTGAGACACATGGGAGACCGATATTGGGTAAACAATAACAAACAAGTCTGATAGGGAAAAAGAAAAATAACCCACAAGAATATTAAGAGAAATCACACTTTATCATCCCCCGCAAGTTGAATTGGAGGATGCAACAAAGGAAGCTTGTTTAAAAAACATTGTGAAGGTAAAGGCTTCGTCAAGATATTAACAAGTTGGTCCTTAAAGGGAATGAAACACACAATAAGTTGACGGCGAGCTAATCGTTCACGAATAAAGTGTTGGTCGATCTCAATGTGCTTGGTACGAGAGTGTAGAACCGAATTAGATGCAAAGCAAGTGGCGCTAACATTATCACAAAGACAAGAGGAATAGATGAAGAACACATATGAATTTCAAATAATAAAGATTGAACTCAAATAAAAAAGAATACAACATTATTCATTATTCTATAGTTAGATTCAACACTTGATCTAAACACAACCTTTTGTTTCGAAGAGGACTTGAAGGAAATTGAATATGAGGATTTCCATGAGCAATCGAATGATCATTCCAAATTACAATCGTATAGAACTTTACAATCACGATAAAAAACGGAAACATATAGTTATACATTAAGTACATAAATTATGCATGATATACAAAAAATCAAGGACAAGAGCAACACACTGCTCCTTGATCACGAATGCTCAATCACAACAACATAATTACACACAAACGCTCGTCCAACACAACTGCTACACTGCACAAACACTGCGCACTTGAACTAAGCAATCGTTAAGGTCACGAATACCCCGAACACCACGAACGACCTCCACAGAACCTCGACAGTGTCGAGTTGAGTATGAGACCACCAAGAAGGCTACATTGGTATTCTCGATGTGAGAATCCAAAGGGTGGGCTCTGTGTGGACTTGGTTTGAGGTAGAAAACTGGAGTAAACACAATCATGTAAACGATTGAGCAAGTGGGAGATGGAAGAACCTATCGTATAGGTCGATGCCCAATCGTTTAGGAAAAACTAAGCGATTGTCTAGCAAAAGCTATGCGATCGTTTAGCTCATCGCTTAGCTGAATTTCTATCGCCTAAGAACATTCCACGATCGTTTAGCTAACTCCAAGCTGTCGCTTAGTAAATCTTATTTACTTGGCAACTTCCCGTGAGATTTTTTTCGAGATTGGAAATCTCAAATTTAACAACTTTCTTGATTACTAAAATTAGGAAAATATTTTTTCTTTTATCTCACGATTACCATGAAATCACCGATAACCCTCCACTCAATTGGTTATTAGAGAAAAAGAGATAATTATCCAATAATTAATATTATTATAAATATAAATGATAACTAACTTATCATACTATATTTATAACCTATAGTTTTAATATTTCATCTCATGAAACATACAAACCATAACTCTTTTTCTATTCCATGGCACTTAATGTAAATCTCATTTACATTAATCCTCCACTTGATGTATCTCATACATCATACCGATTATATCATATATAATCACATCTTGTCAATTTGAACATTTTAAATCAACACCAAGAACTGATCCTCAACTTGAATCCACTGAGCTACCAAAGAGACCTTATGAACCTATAGCTCAAAGCTCCAATGGTACGTGAATAATTGACTAAACTCTTTAGTCACGGGATCCACCATCCATTAACTGCCAGGCAATCCACTAAAGACCGATACCTGAACTCTCCTTACCACAGATATATTGTGTGTCCATCTTAACCAATCAATAGTGTGACAACCCTTCACAGATCGCTCGTAAGTACAACTCTGCTAATAACCGTTATGCCTCTATAGTTACATTTAACTCCTTAAGTACCACTGAATCCTCTAATGAACATAAGTCATAGTCCTACTATGACTAAGTCCCTTCTTCCAAAGAGAAGTTGTGGCCACTATGTTCAAGCTTTGGAATCAGCCCTTAGAGGACCAATCTTACTTACCCCTGCTTTAGGGAAGGAGTGAATTCCATCTTATGTATTGGGTTCCCAGCTCCCAAATCAGAAAAAATCCCCAAAAAGGTTGGCATGTTGAGTTGGCAATCTGGCCACTCTCATCCATATTAATCAAATGACCGTCCTCAAAGGCAGAAGTTCCCAAAACACTCAGGATTGAGGTCGTGTCACCTATGTTCGTTTAAGTGAGATGTAAGTCTCTAGTATCAACGACGTTATATACAGAGTCTAGTCATCTCGTGGTCCGATCTCATACAAACTCTTTGTATAGGACACCTCCACTCGCATATCTCCATATGAATGGTCAAAATCTACCATTTTTAGTAGTTTACAATACTTGAAAACCTCTACAAAGCGAGTCGTATCCGTAGTGTAACCAGGATCAAATATCCCACCTTAATCGTTATACTACAGACCTATCTAGGTTATCACTTAAGGCATGATTCACTTGTATATCACATATACATGATTAAGTTTACATAAAATAATCATGAAGTTTTGTTTATTGGATATGAGTAAATGCCAGAATGAAATAGTAGTTATTTTATTCATAAAACAATGTGTATAATTACAAACAACAAGACTCCGGGAGAATTAGGACACTAATTCCAACAGGACCATGAGATCAATTTACCACCAAAAAAAAAAAAAAATACAATAGCCACCGGTACTCCAGCGATCATCCGGACAATTTGCCAAATTTGTATCAGTATAGCAAGTAAGAGATAAATCATTTGAACGAGAGAAAGAAATACCCAGCGAAGAGGTAGCTTTTAAATAACATAATATTCGCTTAATAGCTTTTTAATGAGTGGAAGTTGGAGAATGCATAAATTGACAGACCTTATTGACGACAAAGCTCAAATCTGGTCGGGTAAGTGTATGATATTGTAGGGCCTCAATGATGCTTTTATACATGGTAGGATCAGCCAAAGAATCACCATCATGAGCCGAGAGAAATAACCTAGTAGCCATTGGTGTAGCAACCTGTTTACAGTCAACCAGCTGGACCTTTTGAAGCAAATCAGTAGTATATTTAGCTTGAGACAAATGCATAACATCATCTTTATAAACAACTTCAATTCCTAAGATTAAGATAGATCATCAAAGTCTTTTAAAGAAAAATTATTATGCAAAGCTTGAGTGAATTGTCATATAAAGGTTGCACAAATTTCAGTCACAATGATATCATCAACATATATTAAAATAAGAATAAAGACAAATTGTTTGATGTAAATAAACAAGGAGTTATCTGATTTTGCAACAATGAAACCCCAATAAATTAACCATGAACTCAGTTTAAGAAACTATGATCGAGGGCTTTGTTTAAGCCCATATAATGCCTCACAAAGCTTGCACACATAGGAAGGTTTATCTTTGTCAACAAAGCTGGGAGGTCGAGCCATATACACATCCTCATGTAGATCCTCATTAAAAGAAGGGGCAATAAAAGTTAGCCTATGCAAGGAGACAAGCTATCAAGTGAAAGAGTTTCACTAAGCGATAGCATTGAGAGACTACATGATCTGCTAAGCAATTGCTTACCTTTGACTATACAATAGTTAATCAGTTGATCGTTGCTATACAATCGAGTGACTAAGTCTATACAATAGGCTGTTGTTTATTAAATGATCGAACACATCGCCTATGCAATAGACCAACTTCTTATCTCCCACTTACTCAATCGTCTACTTGATCGTAGACCTCCAGTCTCTTCCTCAAGCTAAGATCATTCAGAGCCCACAACTTCTAAATTCTCACACTGAGAATACCAAGGTAACCATTGTGGTGGTGTCCTTACTCAGTTCATGAAGCGATTGGAACTCGATTGGGTTCGTGGAGGTTGTGTTCGTTGTTCGTACTATTGGTGTTTTTGGTCGTTGTATTCGTGTGCTCGTTTGGACGCTTGGAGACTGATCAAGGGATTCTTGAAGAATGGTTTTTCAAAGGTATGCATCCTCTATCCCTTGTATCATCTTATAGCATGCTGTAATTTCTGTTTATGCATGACCTGTTAGTTTCCGTTTTTAGACTGTAATTGTTTGTGTTCAATTCGAATGGAATTTAGAACGATCTCTTCTGTTGCTCATGGAAATCCTTGTGTTTGATCCTTTAAAGAGATCGTGTTCACGAAAAAGGAATCTGTGAAGAAAGAAATCTTCAAAGGTAAGCCTTCTATTTTTACTTTTCTCTTTATGAATGAAGAAACCATGCTTAAGTTTTAATTTAATGTTTATCCTCTCTGTACTATACTTATCTGTATTTTAGTTGTTCCATAATTAAGTTCACTGACACAAGCGATCATTCGCTTCCACTGTAGAAATTAGATTCCTTCATGATCAACATGAACTGCTTGATATATTCAAGGGAAATAGGGGAAGACACAGATGGAAAGGATCGTTGATTGAAAACCACATCTGGAAAGACATAAATGCGCCCAGATTACGGATCAAGGCACAAATATCCTTTGTAGTTGACACTGGATCTAATGAAGATACATTCCTTAGAACAAAATATTAATTTGTTGGAGTTGTAAGGACATAAAAAGGGAAAACAAGAGCAGCCAAAGACATGAAGTAAATGATAATCAACCAAAATATTATAACATCTCATAGAGGATATAGAGTGTAAAACTAAAGTAGGTAATCAGTTTATCAAATGAACAGTAATTTGAAAAGCAAAACTCCAAAAGGAAAGGGGAAAATTAGAATGAGCCAATAAAGTTAACCCCATTTCAACGAGGTATTTATTTTTTCGCTCAACATGCCCATTTTGTAGTAGATTATATGGACAAGACACTCTATGTGTAATATTGAGGGATGTGAAAACTAAATGAAGTTTGTTAAATTCGCCACCCATTCAGTTTGTAAGCTCTTTATCTTTTTGTCAAATTGAGTTTCAACTATTGTTTTGAAGTGATGAAACAAAGAGATAACTTGATCTTTAGAGTTAAATAAATAGAGCCAAATATAACAAGTATAATCATCAACAAAAAGAAGAAAGTAACGAGCTCCATTAATCGAAAAAAGGGGAGAATGTCCTCGAACATCATAGTGAACTAATTGAAAAGGTGTAGTAGTTTTAGAAACAAGAGAAAATGGCGACCTATTACTCTTAGCCTTTTGACAAAAACTACAAAACACAACATTATTAGCACTTAGAATTGAAAGATTACAAAAACTCAAAACTTGTTGTAGGATATGTGAAGTTGGATATCCTAGACGAAGATGCCACGGTGAAGAAGATGATTGATGAAAAGATAAGAAGGCAGTAACATGAGGTAATAAAGGACTGGTTGGTTTAGTTGGATGAGAAGACAATTTGTACAACCCATCTTCAAGAAATCCCCGAAGAAGAGTCGTCTTGGTTTGAAGATCCTTCACAAGAAAGAATGTAGCATGAAACTCAACAAAAGCTTTATTATCAGGATAGAGTTTAGCAATGTTAATTAATTTGTTGGAAAGAGTAGGAGTATGTAAAACATTATGCAAAAGAACCGGTTTAACTGAGTAAGGTAAAGAAGAAGAACCAGAATGAAGAATAGGAAGTTTCTTACCATTGCCAATGATTACTTGTTCACCACCATAGTACAGGGCTAGATTGCATAGAATAGAGGAATCAGGAGACATGTGATGCATAGCTCTAGAATCCATGAACTAGCTCTCATCAGGATGAAAAAATTTAGAGATGGCAATGGAAGCAACATCAGAGGTAGGAGAAGAGATATTGTGTTGAGGAGAAACCATACTCTAATGAGCTTGAGGAGTAGTCAATTTAAGATTCATATTGGAAAGCTGGAAATAGGTACAAGCAGTATGACCATACTTATTACAAATTTGGCATTGGACTCTTTGGGAGGATTTTTTGAATGGCCAACACGAAGAGGATTCGCGTTGAGGTTTTCCCAAAATACTGAGGAAGTACTTTGAGTAGGAGAATTGGGAAATGATTTAAGGAAGGAAAAATTGGGGGGAAAGGGGACTAAGACTTTTTGTTAGATTGCTGGAGAGATAAGCTAGCAAGATGAACTTTAGCTAAGTTTAATTGCTCAATTGATGATTGCTTCTCAAGACATGCCTCATAAGCCGATAATAAGCTACGATTATCCTCAATAGGGTAAAATCAGCTTGATTTTGGATTGATGTAACAAAGACATTGTACTCAACCCCTAAGCCTTCTAAAATATAGCCTAAGTGACCTCTGTAAGAAATTTGTTCCCTAATGATAGTAAATTGATCAACAATTTCATGAGACAAGTATTGGGAAACAGACTACCAATCTTTCTTGACTTTGTGATGCTTAGCTTTAAGACCCATAATTCTAGTGGTAGTTTTAGAGTCATACATCCGACGAAGAGATTCCCAAATTTCATGAGCAGGTTGAAGGGAAACAACTTCACCCATTTTTTCTTCAAACAAAGAAAAGTAAGTCCAACACATTAAAATCCTATTTAAGCGTTGCCAATAAGTAAAAATCATCACTCACCTAGGTTTGATTAGCATTAAGAAATTGAGGAGGACAGGGAACCCTTCCTTCCGAAAAACCTTCAAGTCCATTCACAATAACAACATTGAGAACTGAGTCTTCTTGGAAGATAATTTGTGTCGTTCAACTTAATAGTGAGTGACTGAGGTAGAGTTGGGAGCAATGGAAGAAAGTCATGATAAGTAGGTCTGGAAAAGAAACCATCATAGTTAAGGGGAGGATAGGCTAGATATGGAGGTGAAGCAAAAAATGGTTGGGTTGGTGGAGGTATGTGTGGGTAAAACTGAGATGGAGGATGGGCTAGGGTACGAGGAAACTAAGGTTGGAAAAATTGGGGCCATCGGAGAGGCATATTTTGAGGTCAAGTAGCATAGATAGGAGTTTGAGGATGGGGTTAGAAGTTGTGGGTGGGATAGGGGATAAGATGTTTCACTCATCGGTGGAAGATAAGAGGAGGAAAAAGCTTCTCCAATCGCCATTGACATATTTAAAAGGAAAGGAGCCTTAGCTTTGATACCATAAACAATCAAGAAGATGGAAGAGTTAAGTAGCAGAGAAAATTCTCTTTATTCTCTTTGTGTATTGAATGAGAAAAGTACGAGACTATAAAGGCACTCACTAATAAATGTGGAAGACCTATATTGGATAAATAATAACAAACAAGTCTAACAGGAAAAAGGAAAAATAGCCTACAAGAATATTAAGAGAAATAACACTTTTTCAGACCAACCTGTAAATTTGGGTGTGCTACTTGAAAGATCCAAATAGGGTTTACAACCCAACCCAAACGAACCCTAAAATTCGGGTTGAATTGGGTTTGGTTGTCTCTTTTTTTCTTTTTTTTTGCTTATTAATTAAAAATACTTAAATTTATCTACAAACAAATGACTAATAATTGAAATTTCATAAAATTCAAATATTAACTATTGCTCGAATTATTGGGTCACTTGAACACTTTTAAACATAAAATCATTCAAATAAACATTTTTTAAATTAAAAGAAAGACATCCAATTGCCACCTTTTTTGCGATTACCATTAATAATTTATTATCAGATAATCATAATACCACCGCCTGAAAAAGTGAAAAAAGTATTTAGTTAATAATTGAAAGAATAATAGAAACGGGATTCCTCTTTTTACACTTTGAAAAAGAAGTGTAATAAAAATTATAATTCAAAGAAGATTCCCCAATCAAGTTGAGGTATTCGACTAGATAATAACGTGGAAAAAAGGTGACAGCTACGCATAAACGCCCTATCGGATTTCATTCATCCTTTTGTTTTTTTTGAAAAATAAGATTTCATTAATCATTCACGTTTTACAGTTAAAAATAAAGTGCATCTGTCCTTCCTAATGTTTATGTTTTTTTTTTTCTTTAAATTTTTTAATCAATATTATTATTATTTTGATGCAGCGGGTTAGATAATTAGGTCAAATTTATGACCAAACAAGAAAAATTCATCTTTAAAGGGAGAATTCTCTTAAAAGAACCAAAATTCTAAAAGAAATGATTAAAAGCTTTCAATTATAATCTTAAATTCGCTATTTTTTTTTCCAAACACAACGGTGAATTGCTGGATTTTTATAATATATTAAGACTGTACTTTTATTATGTATTTTGTCATTTTCTTTGCAGTTTATTACATAAAGGAAATATTAATGCAGGATTTTCCTTTTCGTTTATTGATATTTTAATATCTTTTTTTATTACAGAACTTGGTTAATATATTCTTAAAGTTCTCTTTCTTCTGCTATCTATCTGACGTAAAAGGAATATTTTATTTGTCTAATAAAAAGTTGAACATATTAAAAGACACTTTTATCTGGGAAGATCCTCGAATGAATATTAATTAGAAGAAGTATTTCTCAATGGAAAAATGGAAGTCTCATTTATAAGAAAAAATTCCTTTGTTTCTAGTCCGGTGTCTCAATTTTCTCCTTAATCTAATCTAAATAACTCTTTCATTTAGGTGCATTAATGTCTTTAGTTGGCTAAATTAAACTTACCCTCAATGAAATTTGACATGTATTATTTTTTTAATGTCGTAGTTTCAATTTTTCCCTACCACAACTTTTTATTAAAATATGAGAAAAACTTGGATGTTATCTATCTTGGTGCATCCCAAATATAGTTCAATAAAATGTTGCCATGTGATATTTTTATCTTTTTTAAAAATAAATTTTTTCTATTTTTTTTATGTGGTAAAGATGTAAAGATAAGAGTTGATTGCACCTAATCATTGCTCTTAAAATATTGTGTTTAAATTTATTTGAAAATTATCTTTTTATTTAACTTTTTTTAGCTATGGTTACATATCATTTATAAAGAGGAATATTATTGTGTACTCTAAATTGTTCTTGTTTACGCATAATAATACCTCAATTTAACTTGACCTTAGAAACAAGTAGTTGATAACACAACACACCAAAGAAAAATAAGGGAAAAAAAAAAAACAACTCTTGAAAAGTAGTAGTTGAGAAACAATCTCCCATCTCAAAGTAAAAAGTAGATTATTTCTTTCTAAAAATATGTTAATTATTTTTTAATGTAAATCATGAAAGAACATATATAAAAACGAGTACATAGCCAAAAAAGAATACTCACTTATTTTGGACAATTAATCTCCCATTTCCAAGCTGTAATTCATGGGTTTAGGTGTCAAGTCAGTTGTCAGTTGTCAGTGACTTTGTTTTACAAAAAAGAAATCTACTATTTGGTTAATAAAATATGAAAAAAATGTTGCTTTTGAAAAATGAGAATCAATCATATAGCAGTTCATAATAATTTTGGCAAGCAGATATTTAATTAATTTAGCTGGGAAAAAGATAAAAAAAGTGCTACTGTAATGTTTGTCTTTGTTCGTTGAAGAATTAAATATTTAGGGAAACGAATACATTGGGATAACGGGAAGATAATGGTTCAAAAAATGGTTAAGATGTCACATTAACGACCTCAAAAATTAATCAATCAAGGGACCATATGACTTAGCTTCCCTATGTTTCTTGGTTGTACAAATTTGTTTGCAAGCAAATTTTTTTTATTAACTTGTATTATTATTTTTTACTTTTTGACAAATCTATTATATTTTTATTTTAAATGGAATAGTATAAATAAATTAAATAGACAGGTCTTGAATGAAAACTGGTTAAATTTTGAACACCTAATCTTTTAAATGCTAAACAAATTGATTGATCATATATTGATTTGGGAGATTAGGAAAAAAAGAAATTGTTGTCACTATGCTATGGCCAAGTAAACACAACACACAGATATACAACTTTGCAATTACCACTCTTCAGGGATGTTTTTTTTACAATTTATCCAAAAATCTAGTATAATTTAACATCAAAATTAAAGATTAAAATATTATTTTAATCCTTCAAAGTGAGCCCATTTGATTCTTAATTTATTGACACTAAATTGATGCTTTATAATTCTATTAGACATAAAAATTAATTTTATACTTAAGGTACCAGTACATATTTTTAAATTTTTTAACATGTAATGGACCTATTAGACATTTTTAAAGTTAAGTGATCTTTTAGATCTAAAATAGAAAGTACATAAACCTATTATATTAGATAGACGTCTTGACCTTTTAAATATAAACTTGAAGATTCATAAATTAAACATATGATTTAACTTTAAATTATATATATACAAATAAGGATTGTTATTTGTCAATACTTAACCATAGCTCAACCAGTTAAAACATTTAGAATATGTCGAATGTCTATCTTATTTCACTCGTGATTGAACTAAAAATAATTATTTTTTAATTCCATCATTTTAAAAACTTAATATAAATGGAAAATAATCCGAGTGTATGATCTATCTATTGTCTTTATTCCTATTTGAATGAAGAATTATTATCATGACTACTGTTTACTTGTTTGTCAATGTAGACAAATTTTTCTTATTGCATTAAGAGATGCAAATTAAATATGTTAACCAGTACTTTTGATTCTCATTAACATGCAATATTATTGAAATAATGTTTTGCATATTTTTTAACGCATGTACAAACACATTTCACATCATAAAATATTAATATCAAAGGTCTTGATGTTCATGCATGTTGATTATAAAGTGGAGGATATATCACGAATACAAAACTAAAAATAAATTTTTTAATACAAACTATAAATAATTTAGGATATGTTTGGAGTAATTTTGAGTGGTCAAAATCATTTTTTTTCTCTGGTCAAAATCACTTTCTCTTTAAAATGATGGTATTAGGCATGAACTAAAATTGATTTTGGAGAAATATAAAATTATTTCAAATTGATTTTGGAGGAATTAGTGGATTAGTGCTTTTTATTAAGTGATTATTGGGAATCAACCCCAAAATGATAATTTAGCTTTTGTTAAAATATTGTTGATTAGTTATTTGTGAAACCATTTCTTTTTAATTTTAAATATTGGAACAAAAGATAACATGCAAGAGTTAATAAAACAAGCAATTATATATGTTTTGAATTTTCTTTCAATATCTATCGTAAAAATTCACGCTACTCAAAATGTCAACTATGCATATAAAAATTTTACAATAAAATAAAAAGAAATTGATATTTACCATAATTATTTAGTTAAATAATAATTTCTCGAATAGAAAATACAATTTTAAGCATTCGGGTAACTCTAAATTAACTTTTGGAACCAAGCATAATAATTCAAATCAATTTTAAATATAAGAAAATCAGTTTTAAGAGTTTGGCATCAAACATAAATTGATTGTTTAAAAATCAATTTCATAAAATCAATTTACCTACATCTATTTTTCTTAAAATCATTACTCCATTTATCACTCCTAATACACCCTTAAAGTATATTAGTTGAAGTGATGACAAAAATAATTTATACTTTCTAACAAGTGCTTGTATTTATTGACATTTTATATGCTGATCTAAGTCGTAATATTTATCATAAATTAACAACAATAATTGCGACATGCAAAATTATGATCTCGGGTACGTCCCACCCAATTATTGAATTAAGAAAAATATCCAAATCTGAAGATGTAGCTGGCAAATCTATTCAGAACAAGGACCAAAGAAACTTCAATTATGATTAATGGAATAGTCTTTTAAATTCTATTGATTTGAATCATTGTAATTATTTGAGGAGAAAAAGAAAATAAAAATTTGTGAAAAGTTAAAAAAGACAAGTAATTATAAACATATCTCTACAGTTAAATTATGATATTTCATATTTATATTTTAAATTACATATTATACCTATATATTAAAGAATGCAACAATTTATGGACTAACCACTACGACCCAAAGAGTTGTAATTAGGTAAAGAATGTGATTGTGTTCGTTCAAACATATCTCCGCTCTTAGATCGTGATGTCTCATATTCATGGTCTAGTTGCACCCATACATTAAAAAAAAGAACATCATAATTTTAACCTACATAATTATTGTAAGAAATGATAAAATAGGAATTTATAAAAATTCTATGGACAAAATGAGAATGGAAAAATTTATTAAATTTGAGTAATTATCTCGATGTATATATAAAAACAAAATTTTATATTTCTAATTTTATATCTCGATGGACCCAAAGTCTTATTAGTAGATATAACATAATGTAAAAAAAATATCAAATATGACAAAATTTAGATAGTCTATTAGTGATCGATCACATTGCTGGTAAGAGTTTATGAGAAATAGAAGTTCATCATTAATAGATTTTGCTATATTTGTATTTTTTTTTAAAATGTTGTTATACACTTTATTATACTAAAAAGATTACTAATTGCAATTACCCTAAAAATAAAATAAAGTGTCAATTTCTTCCCTCATATTTCTTCCTTACTTGGTTGTTATTAAAAAAAATTAAAACAAGAAAAAGGAAAAGGAAGAGCACAACTTTTTTTTTGCAGTTCAAAGCTGATTACTAAGTTTAGAGAAGGTGAGTTACACTGTGAAGAAAGAAATCAATTAAAATGAGTTACAAATGTAAACTTAATTAAGTTTAAACCTTTAAACGTTTTACATTTGGGTCACGGACAGGTAGATGTGAGAGTTAGGCTACAAAGGGAAGTAATTAGAAGAAGCATAAGGGTGGTGGTGTCCCCAATTTCAACTTTTGGAATGAGCCCATTCCCACCCACCTATTCACCAACACCCTACACTACCACTACACAATAAGCCTTAACTTGGATGCTAAGTTTTTGTTATGCCCTTTCGCCTTTACCTTCGAATTGGACAAAGTTTTTTTTTTTTTTTTTTTTTTTTAAAAATTATTATTATTATTATTTTTAAATTTCTCTTTCATCCCTTTGAATATTCTTCCTTCCAACTTCCAATCATGCTCTAATTTTCCTCTCTATTATTTGTACTTATTATTCTATCATTTCAGAAACACACTTCCAATACGGTACATAACTACAGTCCATAGGCGGCCATTACCCAACATTATTATTTTCTTCCCTAAAAAGCCTCCATTTCTGAATATTAATCTTCCCCTCCCCTTTATCCAATCCTCTACTGTTAATTTCTTTTCAATCTCAATCATATTTATTTTTTATTAACACCCATTTGAATTTCCATGTGTTAACCAAGCATATTCCAAGTGTAGACTTTTCCACTATCTTCTTCTTTAGTCCTTAATTATATATACACATTTATTTTTTTTTTTAAAAAAAGGAAAAAGGCAAAATGATTCGGAATTTTGATCCAACTGGCTAATTAGCCGCCCCCGACCATTCATTTCTATATATTCGTACTGCATCCCCCCATTAATGCCGTTCATCTTCTTCCCTCTGCCCCTCCCAAAATTTTATTAATTTGCTCAAATGGGTCGCTTTAATCTCCTTATTGCACTCTCTTTTCTTTCTCTCTTCTTCTTCCCTTCCCCAACACTCGCTCAACTCCGACGAAACTTCTACGCCAATATCTGCCCCAATGTCGAAAACATTGTTCGCTCCGAAGTTACCAAAAAATTTCAACAAACTTTCGTCACTGTTCCCGCCACTCTCCGTCTCTTCTTCCATGATTGCTTTGTTCAGGTCATTCTAATTTCTTCTTCAATTCAACTTTTGAAGTTACAGAGTCCTATAATTTTTGCTTCATTTTATTTATTTATTTATTTAATGAATTCTTAGGGATGTGATGCCTCTGTAATTATTGCTTCCACCGCATCCAACAAGGCCGAGAAGGACCATCCCGATAACCTCTCACTTGCTGGAGATGGATTCGATACCGTCATTAAAGCTAAAGCCGCCCTCGACGCCATTCCTCAATGCCGAAACAGAGTATCTTGTGCCGATATTCTCGCTTTGGCCACCCGTGACGTCATCGCATTGGTTAGTAATACTAATAATAAATTCAAAATTCAAAATTATAAATTCAAAATCTCACCGCTCCCACTCGTAATTCCAGTCCGGTGGACCGTCGTACGCGGTGGAGCTGGGAAGATTAGACGGCCTGGTTTCTAGAGACTCCGACGTGAACGGTAGACTGCCAGCACCGACCTTTAATCTCAATCGGCTCAATTCTCTGTTTGCTGCGAACGGCCTTACACAACAAGACATGATCGCTCTCTCAGGTATAACTCACGTTCCACTCATATCCCGCCACGTGTTTATTCCTGAAAACTCCCGTGATTGAAATACTTTGTCGTGTTAGTTAATCTCACATGCATGCTTTATTGATGTATGATGTGGCAGCGGCTCACACCGTCGGATTCTCCCACTGTGGGAAATTCTCGAATCGAATTTACAGTTTTGCCCCTGGGAGACCAGTGGACCCTACACTAAACAAAACGTATGCAACCCAGCTACAAGCGATGTGCCCGAAGAATGTGGACCCGAGAGTGGCCATTAACATGGACCCAATCACGCCCAGAGCGTTTGACAACATTTACTTTAGAAATCTACAGCAAGGGATGGGGCTGTTCACGTCGGACCAGGTTTTGTTCAGCGACGCTAGGTCCAGGCCCACAGTGAACGCGTGGGCTAGCAATTCCCAAGCCTTTAATAAAGCTTTTATTGAAGCTATGACTAAGTTGGGGCGGGTCGGGGTCAAGACCGGTAGAAACGGTAACATTCGGCGCGATTGTGGAGCTTTCAATTGATGCCTAGTTTTGTACTAGTGTAAGTGTATAGAGGATTGGATTGGGGGCGGCATTGAGTTGAAGTGAAGTGGTTTAAATAAAAAATGGAGCGCGGACTTAACTATTTATTGCGTATCAAGTTAGTTATAGGGTTTGGTTGGGACTGTAATTAGGATTTAATTTTTCAATAAACAATAGTTGTGTTTCTTCATAATTATTGCAATAAAACTTCAACTCTTCGATACACTTCTCTCTCTTGCAACCAGTTAACTTTCTCAACTTTGTTCTGGTAAATTTGGTTTTTGTTTTTTGTTTTTTTTTTAAAAAAATTAAACCTATTTTCTTTTAATTTTTTCAATAGTTTCCATATTTTTTTAAGTAAAAAACTTGAATCCTTAACCAAATTTAAAAAACAGAAATAAGTTCTTGATTTTTTTTTTTTTGGTTTACAAATATTGGCTTGATTTTAAAATATGGATAAAAAGTAGATAACAAATTAAAAAATTTAGGAATGGAATGAATGTTTACATACTTGATTTTTAAAACTAAAAACATAAAATCAAATGGGCTTTAGCAACATAATTGAACTTGATCTTGTCCTTTTAACTTTTAAATTTTTATTTTTTTAAAATTAAATTTATAAACAATATTACAATGTGTAGTTTTCTTATTTTGTTTAGCTACTTTTAAGAATGTTTTCAAAACCATGCTGCATCTTGAATTATATATATAGATCTTTGTTTCTTAAATTTTAGATTTTGAATGTGTTTTCTGAAGGAAACTGAAAATCTTACTAAAAAATTGTGAGGATTGTTGCAATTCAATCATAAACTGCAATAAAGTATGATATTTTGTTGTTATAAAATGTACCTTCAAGTTCTGGAAATTATATATCACAATCACATTTAATTACTACATTTCAGATAAAGGAAAATCAGTAAATTTATTATATTGCAGTTGACATTTTACTATATTTAAAAATATTTTAATCAAATTTACAATTTAAAATAATTACCCATGAAATTATGACAATAAAATAATGTAATTACACCATCATATTTATTTTTTTACAAAAAATACCACAATATAATTAAATTTATTAAGTAGTGGCAACATTCATATTAGAGGTAAAATGTTGGGTGAAAATTTAGATTTTAAAATAAGAGGGAACCAGACTTTGGTTGGAGAATCGAACATTGAAAAATTTTGATTGGGAAGCCTCCCTTTTGTACTCCAACCTTGGGCTTTGGGTTTGGTCCAAAGGCACCCATGTTTTGGAGAGAGTGGGAAGATAAACCAATGTGGGTTTGGTCCACACTGAATGCCTATAAAAACCGTGACCTTCGGTCGATCATTTACACAACTTTTCACTTCTATTTTGAAAGTTCTCTCCTCTCCTACTTTACCATTTTCCGTTTTCCAAGCAGTGAGTTAGAAAAGGTTTTCTTTTTAGACTGTTTTATCCTAGGGACGACATGGTAATATTCTTGACCTACTTGCGCAGAGCCGTGAAATGTCTTAAAGAAAGCGAGCTTCACGACTCAGCCTATAACGAATTCCTGTTTTGCAGGTTTTGTTCTTTACTCGACCGTCGTGCCTTGATCGTTTATTATTCGTCATCTGAGGATCTTGCAGTTTCCAACATAAAATTTTGACAATCAAACTATGTGCTGGAACACCTTTATAACATTTGAATGCCAAGTATTAGAATTTTGGAAAAGAAAAAGTTGAAGGAGCTAAAATAATGGACCATCTTATTCGACCTATGTGAACCATAATCATATCGACTTTCACACAATAATTAGGAAACTCCACATCATTGTTTTACTTATCTAATCAAGAAATCCGTTTCAATAAAATATAATTTTCTCTTTGACATATAATTGACAATTATGTCATATGTATAATATATATAAAGATCCATGAGTGAAATTTTGGTAGCTAATTTGGAAGCACGTAATATTGGATACAAAGCATGTGCAGATGGGTGGGATATATATAGAGAAAAAAAAGGTCATGAATTATTGCAACAATGACAGTCAACTTCAAGCTTAATGTTGCCAAACTTCATCCGTGCTGCCTTTACCGTATTAGCTGTCTCACTCATTTAAACCAAATCTTTTTTTTTTCTTCTTCTTCTTCTTTCAGCCTTTTCATTCTCACAGCTGTATCCAATGCATGTGTATGGAAATTAGATGCAATTAGTGGCGTATTTTCCCATTTTCATTTTGCTTTTCTTTCCTCATTGAAAATAAAATTTACTTTGTATTTTTCAGCTTTTTGTAATATTTAAGAAGTCCATATTTTGCTCCCTACCTTTTTAAGAAGGCCAAACTAGACATATCAATCTAGGGTGGGTTTGAAATAAAAATAAATCATTTAACAAAATTGAAGTATTAGATAATCACTCAAAATAGTTTTTCTAGTGTTTTAGTTAGTTTTTATAAAAATTTGGAAAATATATTTTTTTACAAATAAATCCAAACGAATCCCTAATCTTCTGTTCTATTTTTCTTAAAGAGGTATTATCATAAATCTATAAGTGATTTTTTCTTTTTTAAAATAAAAAGTGGTCCGATCAATATAGATCCATACGAAAGTAGTGAAAATTAAATAACAAAAGAAAAAAAATTATTTTAAATCACAAAACTGTTGAAAATATTTACAAATAATAGTAAAATATCACCATCTATCTGCGAAAGACTATTATCTATGTCTATCATGATATAAATAGATACAGAGTAGTCTATCGTAGATAAATAATAAAACTTTGTTATATTAATAAATATTTTGACTTATTTTTTAATATTTAAAAGCAACCCTCAAAATAAAAAGAGTATGGGCGAAGTTATATATTACCTAAGAGTTTGTGTTATTTACAAAAGAGGAAAGAGGTTGGAGAGCCGTAGCTCAAATTTCTTGGAAAGGAAGAGCTAAATTGAGAGTTGGAAAAGAATATCTCATAAGACTTTTCAGGTAATGAAATAAATATACTTTTTTAAAATATCAATATGTAGATTGAAATAATGTTAATTTATGAAAACTGATGGAATAAAAATGTTAAACTAAGTTACATGTGTTTTTGAGTTTAGGGCAATCCAAACCGGATTAGAAAGAACGTCAAATGACCACATCAAATGAAAACCAATACCTTTTTTTAAGACCAATGTGTATTATGTATGAATTTGTAGAAGCCATGCAAATATATATTTATAATATTTGAAAGGTAGTTTAATATGATGGATTTATCTACCGGAAAAACAAGAGCAACACAAAAAAAATCTATGAACAACACCTATCAATGTCTAGATTGGAATCTACTTATGGTAGATGATCTTCTAGCCAAATTGAATTCAATTGATGTCTTCGAGCATATTAGAATTGTTTTTATTGATTAGTGGTTGGCTATTGCCACGTGTATTTTGATTGTACTTTGACTGCCTATTTATTGGGCCAATTCATCATTGAATGAAGTGTGCAAAATTAATTTACCCTCTGTTTTGATATGGTATCAGATGTTTTTGACTTCTCTAAAGGGTTTCCAAAATCTCCCATCTCTTCTCCATGACTAACCCTGAATTTTCTTCCGATAATCCATCCTCTTCGACTTCAATGGAAAATCCATCATCTTCTTCTTATGTTCTTGACCAATACTTGAATCCTTATTTTCTTATCACTCTGACAGTATAAATCTTGTGCTCGTCTCATATCTATTGACGGATTCTAATTACACATCCCAGAGTCGTGCTATGATCCTAGGGCTTATTGTCAAGAAAAACTTGGATTCTTTACTAGAAGTTTGCCTAAGCCAAATAGAGATTTGAAGAATTCATGGATTATTTGTAACAACTTGTTACGATGTGGATCCTTAATTCCCTCTTGAAGGAAATCTTTGCGCGCGTTAGCATTTCTGATTCAGCAAGGGATATTTGGCTCGATCTTCAACAACGCTATCAGGATAAGATCAGACCTAAAAAATTTCAGCTCCGTCCTGAGTCATCCACTCTTACTCAAGATCAATTGTCTGTCACGACTTATTTTACAAAAATGAAAATATTGTAGAATGAATTTGCATCTTATTGTCCTTCTTGCACTTGTAGTTATTGTACCTGTAGAGGAGTTAAGGATTTGGTTACTTATTTTCAAACAGAGCACCTAATGACTTTTCTCATGAGATTGAACGAGTCCTTTGGCCAAATTTGGACACAACTTTTGTTAATGGAACCTGATCCTACTTTACAACGAGCCTTTTATCTTGTGCTTTAGAAGTCAAACAACATGCTTCTATTGCACCTACCTTGTCGGCTATTTCATCCGCTGCAACTCTTTTATTGAAGAACTCTTCTTCCTCTGTCTCATCAAATGCTACCTCCACTATTCATTCTTCATCCACTTCTTCTAACTCTAAGAAGGAAGATCGTCTGATTTGTACCTAGTTACATTTCAAGTCATACTGTCGAGAAATGCTACAAATTACGTGGTTTTCCTTCTGGCTACAAAAATTAGAAGACTGCTTCAACTAAGTCCAAAATTTCTTCTGCAAGCTCTTCTAATTCTACACCTGGTTTTATGGCTTAACAGTGTCAAAACTTATGGAGTCTTCTTCAGACCACCTCACTAAAGTTAAGACTACTTATGATTCCGATGCCATTACTTCTCATGTAGCAGGTACATGCTTTATTTTTTCTTTATTTGTTACTTCTACATCTTGGATACTTGATTTGGGTTTTATTACACATATTTTTTCTTGTTGAGATCTTTTCCTTCATCTCATGCCTGTGTCTGGAATGTGTGTCACTTTGCCTAATCAGTCACGTGTCCGTGTGGATTTTGTTGATGATATTCAGATTGATCCTCATCTTTTGCTCTGAAATGTTTTGTTTGTTCCTAGTTTTCATTATATTCTGATTTCTATAAGTGCTTTAACTGCTGATCAACCTATTGTTGTTAAGTTTGTTGGGAATTCATGCATTATTCAGGATAGGTCAACCATGAAGATGATTGGGAAGGCTGATGTTTGGCAAGGACTTTGTAAGTTGCAGATAAGTTCAAGTCAATCAACTGATGGTTTTGCTAATTCTGTTTCTATGTGTTCTTCTATTTCTCATATGGAAAATACTAATCTTTGGTATGATCGAACAAGACATCCCTATCATAAACATTTATTTGCTTTGCAAGATGTTTTGCCATTCAAATTTTCAAAAAATAATTCTCCTATTTGTATGATTTGTCCTCTTGCCAAACAAAAGAGATTATTCTTTATTTCTCATAATAATGTAGCTTCACACATGTTTGATCTTGTTCACTGTGATGTTTGGGGGCCTTATCAAAATATTACACATTCTAGTTCTAGATATTTTTTAACTCTTGTTGATGATTACTCTTGGTATACATGGTTTTTTTTATTTTATTTATTTATTTATTTATGAAAGAAAAGTCAAATGCTTTAGTGCTTGTTCCACGTTTCTTCAAATTAGTTGAGAATTAGTTTGATGCAACTATTAAACAATTTCATTTTGATAATGCTCCCAAACTTTCTTTTACTGATATTTTTGTTGCTGAAAGGGTTATACATCAATATTCTTGTGTTGCTTGTCCTGAACAGAATTCTGTTGTTGAGAGGAAACATCAACATCTTTTGAATGTTGCTTGTTCTTTGCTTTTTTAATCATGCATACCTATTAAGTTTTGGGGCGAGTGTGTTCTTACTGCTTGTTTTCTCATCAACCGGACTCCTCCATTATTATAGTGGTCAACTCCTTATTTTCATTTGTATGGAAAGCATGCTGATTATTCTTCTACTCGAATCTTTGGTTGCCTATGTTTTACTTATACATTACAGAATCAACGGTTGAAGTTTCATCCTCATGCAGTTCCTCCTGTGTTCTTGGGTTATCCTCCCAGTATTAAAGGATATCAGCTTTATGATATAGAAAAGCAACATATTTTCCTTTCAAGAGATTATTTTTCATGAAAACATCTTTCCTTTTCATACTATTACTGTTCAACATGAAGCTGTGGATAATTTTCCAAATTTGGTATTGCTCAAACCTTTATTTACTACATTGCCTAGTATTGTACCTAGTGTTGTGGATAGTCCTTCTTTAGAAGCCATGAATAGGAAGCTCTTGCGCTACAAAATTGTAATTGCGATTAACACAGGAGAACCTATAGATTATCTGACTACTTTACTGTAGATCACGCAAAGAGTTCAAAAAATATTGAATCTCGTTAATATAACGTGAGGATCTGTTTAGGAGCTTCTAAAAGGTGAGGGAATCTATCTCAAATGAATGAGTGCTAACCTCTATGGCCTTAAAGTGGCTTCGGAAAGGGCCATAGCCCCAACCACGTGTACGGAACTATGAAAGATTGGTTCTTCCCTAAAAGAATCAAAATTTGACCTTCGAAATCCCGCACCACAGCTCCAAGACTTGCATCGTTGTTTTACGTATATGCGTCAAAATTGACTTTGAAGGAGCCCCGAGAAGGGAGCCCATTTGGCCTCAACAAAAGAAGAAGGATCTTGGTTGATCTGCCCTTCTGTAAAAGATTAGATTGACTGTCAAAAGATTTGATGAATGAAATTGAAACTTTAATCATTTCTCTGCCCACTTCGTACATACTCTATGCAATAACTGAACTAATTGAGATTATGTTAATTTATCTGCAGTAAGGAGTTTCATTGACTGACATTAGGTCAATAATTGATATATAATTATATCGAAGTTATATATACAATCAGAAACAAGAAAAGTTGTCAAGGTAAAAATTTCATATAATTTTGTTCTTTTATATGCTCGTAAATATTTGGTTAATTTATGGGGTTGTTTGAGTTTTCAAATCTGTACCTAATAAATCCTTGAACATTTAACTCTTTGTCTAATAGGTCATTGATTTAATCGACCTTTAAAAGGGTAATTGTAATGGATATTATTTTTAATGATAATAACTAATTATATAAGAACGTTTTAAAAAATTGTAAATATAACAAAGTCTATCAATTGTACGACTGTCTAAATTTTACTATATCTACAACTTTTTATATTATACTATATCTGCTAATATTTTAGGCTTGATTGCTATATTTGTAAATGTCCCTTTTTAAAATTAAGTATATTAGATATAAAATTAAAAGCCTCATATTTTTTGGATACAAAATCAAAATTTAATGAGCTATTAGATAATTTTTTTAAGAGCTATTATAGACAAGTATAAATGCTAAGGAACTAAATTTATATTTTAACCTAAATATTTCGTTTTCAGTCTCTTTTTTTAGATAATTATTTTGATTATTCAATGAAGTTCAATATTAAGGGCAGCCCAACATCCATGACTTTTCGGACTCCAGTTGGATCTGATGGCATGGGCCTAGTTTTGTAGATTGTGGCCCAGATCCATCCTCAATCCTGAAGGGGGCTCAAATGAAAATAGATAAGGGAAATTAGAGCCTATGGTAAAATTTAGGGTTTAATTTTGGAAAATGGCAAAACCAATCAATAAGATTTATGGCAACTCACGTGAATATGAATACAAATTTTTAAATACCTAATTTATCCTTGTTTGATTCGTAGTTATTGTTATGGATGAAACTACAAATACATAATAACTGTAGAATCATAAACAAGGTCGAATTTTGTATATAAAGTAGTTACTGATTTTCCTTAAGAATAATTGCTGTTAGTCAAGAACAACTACCCTCCTAATTTTCCTCATGTAGTTAACATAGTTTGCATATTTTATTATTAATTTAGATTCTGTGTAACCACATTTTAAATTAATTTTACTTTAATTAAATATCCAGATTTTTTTTTACCAAATTTATATTTTAAATATCCATATATTATCAAATTTCATTCTATCTAATCAAATTTCAAATTTATTCTAATTTTTGAATTGTATTTCATTACTTTATACATATTCAAATTTATTCAAATCTTTGAATTATTTTTCATAATTTTATACACATTCTTAATAAATTAGTTGGATATTTCTCATATCTTTCAAGGTTTAAATTGTTTTATATTATTAGATTTTTATATTATTTTAACAATTTGGAAAAATAATATCCATCACTATCATAAAAAAAATAGCCTATCACTTTTGTTACTCACAATAAGTGTTTATCAATTTAGCTTTTGTTGTGGGGTTTTTCACACAAAGTATTTATAAATTTAGGTTTTGTTGTGGTTTATTTTCACAAGCCATTGTTTTAACGATTTAGGCTTTCTCTTTTCCTCTTTTCCTCTTTCTATCAATCTATCGATTTTCCTCTTTTCCTCTTCATTTGTTCTTGTATGACGATTCAATCTTCTTTTATTTTATTATTATAATCAACCTTTTTTGTTTTTTGGTCAAAGAAGATGAAATCTTGTTCATCGGAGAAAATCAAAGTTAGACATTACAATAAATTGAAACTTCCGCGGTTGCGGAAAATACCGGAAATTGGAGTTATGATTTTTGTGTGGTGGTTGACTATTTTCTAATGTACAATCTAGCAAATACACTATATATTTAAATAATAATTCAACATAAACATAATATTCTCTTCAACTTCACATTATTATCAATTCGTTTAACTTTTTGTTATTAGATATAGTTTTATCTGAATCTTTTTTCATTAGTTTCAACAAGTTGTTATCAGCTTCAAAATGTAATATAAAGTTAAATGTATTTCCAATTTTCCCATGGCTCTGAAAATTAACTAATATACAGATATAGTGTAATTGTAACATGAAGTTATGAAATTAACTAATCTACATTTACAATAGTTGTAATATAAAATTATGCGATTTTAACCTTCATTTTTTGTGTTTCTTGATTTAAATTAGAGATTGTCTATCATTTTTCTCCAACAATATTATTTATTTGAATCTATCTTTTGTTATCAAATTCTGTTTTATCTTATTTTATTATTTGTTTATAAAATTTGTTATTATATTAATTTTTTTTTGCATATACTATTACTATTTATATACTTTATACTTTTTAAAATGTAATCTAATGATATAACAATATATCATTGATATATAAAACATATTTATATACCTATTTATTATTTAATAAGATTTGTTTTATATTGTTTTATTTTTTTAAAACAAAAACCTAACCCTTATTTCCAAAGTTTCAATATATTTATAATTTGTGAAAAAAGATCTAAGCACTTTCCTCCCTACATATTTAAAAATATATAATTTTTAAAAAGTCCTAATTCTACTCTACCTCCCTCTTATCCCATCATTTTCTTTCGCTCTTTCCTATTTCCTATTTGCATCAAGTTTGTAGCTGTAACATCTCCACAACTCCTCCTTTAAAATCTATGCTAGCATACCCTCCTCACCATGGTTGCATCTTGGGTGATCTCCTTTAGAACCTTCCATTCTTTCTTCACTCACTATCACATTCTGTGCTACATTTCAATTTGCATACCCTCCTCACCATGGTTGCATCTTGGGTGGTCTCTTTTAGAACCTTCCATTCTTTCTTCACTCACTATCACATTCTGTGCTACATTTCAATTTGCATGACTGTCAAATCTTCTTTTGCTCATCATTGACTAGTTATCTAAGCAGCTGCATGCCACCACCGGTGACCATCGCACCATAGACATATCATCGTGGTCGTCCATTGAAGAAGCAACCACCAATTGTTTCTCGGTGATGACCATATTAGCGAGTTTTTAAATTTTCGAATCGTTTCTAAGATTTTGACCATGCTATTTGTTTTTTAGTTTTTGGTTGAGATTGTAATTTTTTTTGCTTCTAAAAGTTTAGATAGAGTGTATTTGTAGTTTTCAAGTTGTTTTTGAAGCATTGTCTATTTGTATTCAATTTGTTAGTCTTTGGGGTAGTTTGGTCATTTACCAATTTGTATTTTCTATTATTTAAATGACCATATTCAATTTGTATTTCTATTTGTATTCAATTTGTTTCTCGGTCATTTACCATGCTATTCTTTGTGGTTTTTCATGTGGTGGATTTTTAAGCACTTTTAAATTGACTCCCTTTTCTTTTTGGCTCACTCACGACCTTCATAATCTATACATCAATAACTCACATCATCACCGAATCATTTTTATCCACTTCTTTTCTTTACTCTCTTCTTTTAGGTTTCATTATAGGAATTCAAAAGGAAACGAGTTGAATTACCTCTTTATTCTTTTCCTCTCTAATAACTCACTTCAATAATTTGGACCTTTTTGGATGCTGAAAATTGTCGGCATTAGTCCAAAAAACCGTCGGTCAAACCTTTCCTGACGGCTCCCCAATCATCAGCCGAATCGTTGGAAAAGCTTCATCGACGAAACCTTTCCTGACGGTATAAAAACCGTGTCATAGGGGAAAAAAGTTACCTCGATGGATGGAAGATGGGGTTTTCTTGCCGACCCTAAACAAATCTATCGGGATAAGCGGCCAACCCCCGATAGTCCTAATTTATAAAGACCATTGAGAGCTAAATATCTCCCAACGGTGACAAATTAGTGTCATTGTCGGGCTATATTCATTTAACCCCACTGTGTGTTTGCACCATCAGGCAAAGTTTTAGCTCCAAAAGGTCTTTATAAATTAGGATTGTCAGGATAAGCGGCCTTACCCAGACGATGTGTTTCCATCGTCAGGATTTTGTGGCTTTTCCCGACCTTTAGACCGTCGGGGACGGTTTCTTAGAGTCAGGAAAAGGTGAAAACGCATAAAATTATACTTTTTTCCGACCCCTTGAATCGTCGGGATTATATATTTAATCATCAGATTTAGCCTTTTTTATTTTTTATTTTCTATATCTAAATCTGTTTTTTTTTTCAAATGTCATAGCTGTTTGAATCTTACAAATATCAATCAAACTAAAATAAAAATTGCCAAAATCAAGTACATGTCTACAATAGTAAATAATATATAGAAAACATGTTTGAATCTCAAGAGTTTGTCAAGCAAACAACTTACTAATACTATTCGTTTTAAATATACCATAACATCCACAATTCCTTAACTCCAAAATAAGATTACGTGATAACAAACTACCCATAAAATACAATTCTACAACCTAACTACGCTTGTCGACATCTTCAACATAAATCTCGAGCTACCTACAAAATACAAATTTAAATAAGTTTAATGCTCAATATACCATATAACAATCTCAAAATGAATATAGAATTTAAAACTCAACCAAGAACATTAATGAATTGAAACAAACCAACTCAAACTTGCATATTTCATTAATGAATTGAAACAAACCAACTCAAACTTGCGTTTTTCAATCTCAAACTCAATATATAACTTAAAACCCAACTTAAATTTAATCATAATTATACATTTACCCCTATAACAACTTTAAAACCAATATAAGAACATTAACAAATAAAACTCATTTTAACTTCAAACCAACCCATATTTGCACATTTTAAACTCAAACTCAATATACAAATAACAATCTCAACATAATTAGACAATCCCTCCCCGCTCTCCCAACTTATTTTAATCACATACTCAAAATAGCATATACCTATATCAAATTTATTCTCAACAATAAAACATTAAGAATTGAAACAAACCAACTCATATCTACATCTTTGAACCTCAAACCTAATATAGAACTTAAAACCCAACTTAAACCAAACCAGCTCATATCTACATATTTGAATCTCAAACCTAATATAGAACTTAAAACCCAACTTAAACACAACAAACTCATATCTACATATTTCAATCTCAAACCTAAGTTTATTCAATCTCCTCCCCTCACTTATATTTTAATTACAAACTTAATGTAACATATACCCATCTCAAAAGTATTGTCAATCTCAATATACAAATAACTTAATATTCAAACCAACCTGTATTTACACATTTTAAACTCAAATTCAATATACAAATAACAATGTCAACATAATTACACCCCCCTTCCGATGCATTCTGTTCATGCAATGAAATAATAATGCTTGTGAGAATTAATGCTTAGTTTTCTTTAGTCAAACCCAAGTGCAAATCTGACCTAAGTTCCTAGTGAGTCCAGGGTCGAACACAGGGATTGCTCAAAAGTATTCGATGAAATTAAAAATATAATCTTCGCATGAGTTAAAAAAATGTTCAAAGGAGTGATAGGATAAGTAAACTTAAACCTAAATATGCGGTGGGGATTGTGTCTAAAGTGAAGTAGTGTGAGTTGGATTATGGTTATGCGATTGGAGGGTTGAGAAGAACTTTCACTAACATTTTTTAAACAACTAAATGAAATATGTGATCAAGCTATACACTCAATGTTACGACTAACACTTCTCAGTGTTTTTTGCCACATTATCTTATCTCTAAGATGCATGCAATATGTGTAATATGCAAAGAATGTTCTTATTTCTAAGGAACATTTTCTCTCGTTTTATGAGGTCTCAATCTAAATTCTCTAAAACTTAGATTAGCTTTACTTGGAATAATTTCTCAATTGATTCAAGCAACAAATATAAGTATGCATATAACAAGTTGATCACATGATTCCTCCAGTTATTTAGTCGTGTTAGCTACAATCTTCCCAACACATGAAGCGATTTAGCTATGCATGATATTGGTGAAAATGATAGACAAGATGTATGATAAACATGTATTCATACTGCAATTCTGAATTTGTCAATACAAGAAATACAATACAAATACACAAAAAGAGAAAGGGTTAGAAAGTAAAGCCGTGGTTCGCAATGTCTTGCTTCCTCCCGCTTATTTTACAGCCGCTTCCTTAGATAATCGAAAAAAATTATCTTCTTCTTTCCTGAGAGTCCTAAGTTCTCACCAAGGGGTTTCTATGGTAGAATGATAGGGGTTTCAAGCAGATCCCTTCTCAGGGTGTTCTTATTGTCTCCCACAATATATCCTATAGTATAATAAGAACTTCAAACTCGAAAGTCTAACTTACAACTAACAACTCTTCTTCTCACTATTCCCCCCCTTTTTTTCTACATGGCATTTGCATGGGTATTTATAGACATTTATAACCACCGTTTTTCTTAAGCTCATGATTACATCGATGGGATGCATTAAATTCTATATCCTGCCACGTCGACTGCAACGTGTCAGTGGTTCATTGAATCTTTAACATAGTTTTCCTGTCGGCCACCAACATAACTTGTAATATGACACCCATCGCCCATGTCATGTCATGCCTCACCGCTTGTAGCCTATGCGATCGTCTTCATTTTCTCTTAGGCCGCTTCTTTCTTTGAATGCATTAATGGGCATGGGATCACTCGATCATTAGACTGTTGAAGGGTATACTGCATAGAAGTAGCGAAATTAGTTTGGAATTTAAATATATTATGAGTTAGAAGTAAGTGATCACATGCTTTTCTTTTTGTATAAATTTATTGATGAAATTTATCTTAAGTTGCATGCCTTTGCCTTGATAACTTGTATTTTTACAAGTTCCCCACCTCCCCCCTCCACACACACACTTAGACCCAACATAAGAATATGAACAAATTCAAATGAAGTTTATTGAATCACCCCTTACCTCCCCCCACCCCAAAATTATTCTTAATACCAATATGCAAACCAACATAATTAAGAATTGAAACAAACCAACACATAAGAATTAAAACATCCTTCAATTTTAAACCTAACATAAGAATATGAACAAATTCAAATGTCGAATCCCCCTTACCTCATCGCCTCGGCCCCCCACAACTTATGTTTAACTCAACTGAAAAATCCACTTATTTTATCTTAAAACCCCACATATTTTAATCACAAACTGAAATTCAAACTCAACTTTAGAACACTAACTATACTTTACATAACTATGCGCTTATGTTGTCACTATAACTGTAGGATAACAACGTATGCAATCTTCTAATTAGTTTACTATGAAAGTTGAAGAGCTCATACCTTGTTCGATTTATCTTTCATGAGCTGTAAGAGCATAGCTTTCATATCATCCATATCAGATTGTCTTCTTGCTTCCAGTTCGTCCAATCTAGCCAATCTAGCCTTTAAGGATTCTATCTCTTATTGTTGCTCCTCTATAATTTTCGATGAGGATGCACTAGACAATGATTTATTTTATTTTTTGTTTTTTTACCCTTTGGTGTCCTACCAAGGCCCACTCCTGTGCCCAAAACCTACTTGCATATTTCTTCTTCTAATATTGGTTCAGACCCTTCTTGGATGGAGGCTTCTCTTAGCTCGACCATTCAACTCTACATCAATAATTAGGACTAATTATTGTATGACAATTGTATATAAATAAAGTTACATTCCGGAATAAAAACTTACATATGCATCATTAGCATGCTGATTAACAACGACTTGTCATTCTTCGAGTGTGTATGCTTAAATAAGTCTATTAGGTCCATTGTTTGACCATCGGGTCCTTTCTATAAAACAATTCACATAGAAGATATTAATAATACTTTCTTAGAAATCAAATATAGAAATACTTCTAATATTGCCATGGATTCTCATATGCGTATGAAAATCTGAGAACCAGCTATATGAGTGAACTTTAGAGCTGACTAATTCCTTTGATTAGTCTCAGCTTTCTAAAAAAATGAGAAACTAAGAGGAAAAGAGTAATTGAAATGTAAGTAAAAAAAAAAAAAATACAAAAGTTCTTACTTTCCATTCGGTGGATTCGAACTTGGTGCATAAAAAGTGTCAATCTTCGATGGTGTCTTTAAGTCAATCAGGTGGGTGTGCTTATGCCTCTCCAGGACTTGCATATTTATTATAGTGTTTGTGTAGTTCCCCTCTATACTCTTTGAAAGAATTTTTCATATGTTCATCAATAAAATCATTGACTAGTTGGTTGGTTGGACAAGTCAAACACAAAATTGTTTTGAAAGAAAAGAAAAACTAATTAGTATCTCTGTAGACGCATATATATACTTTGTAAAATATCGAATAACCATCTTATCAATAATCGACTTTTAACTAGCTCTAGTTTCTATTAGTACCTCTTCCATGTTCCATAACGAACAGAAAAAGATTTTCTAACGTTGGTACCAATGGAATTGCTAAACTTTGTTGGATTATTGCAAAATGGTTTCTCCCGTACAAGGTCGATCTCGATAGAAATTCTCCCAAATTATTGGACATATTTATCTAAAGCAACATTTTGAGAGTGTCCCATCCTATTAATCATACAACCAACCTCTGAAGAAATTATACGTCGTTAGTTTAATTAAACATTAGTTTATATACAAATTATCGATTATGGATCTAAAATAAAATGTGGATCTAAAATAACCTGAATTATCTCTCACAAAGGATGATGCGCTGATATGCTCGGACTCTAAATACTCCATTACTGCCTCCTCCCCAGTGTGACCTATCATTATTTCTGTGCAAACAACAATATATATGTTATACAATAATACGTAAGTTATGGAATGAAAAAGAAGATGCACATTTACATGGTTATTCTGTATCATTAAGATGTTCATCAAAACTCAAACTCCTATTAGAAGATGATTGTATATCCTCTTCCTCGTTATTTATGAAGTCATCATTAACTCGTTGAATTATCTATTCTTCTACAACTATAGGATCAACATCAACTCTACATAAACTGATATCCTTCATCGATTCATCAATTGTACAAGTAATACTATTCACAACTTCTAATAACTCAAGTTGGTCATTGGCGCCGTTGCCGGGGACTTGGCAGCTAATAGTTCGTTAAGTTTTTTTGTTTTCACAGGCACCCCTTTTAGTCTTGGGCATATTGTAGCTTGTGCAAACAAGTTGCAAACAATATTTGAAGTGTAGGTGATACGCCGAAAGTCAATATTGACCCTGAGATAGAAAGACTATCTATCGCATGAGCCGGAAGCAATCTTAAGCACATGTCAGCCAACATGCGTCCAACAATTGCTGGAAGCTCCAATAGTCAGGACAACGAGTTCCTTGACCTAAGCAGTTGAGATCAATCTCCTGCATGGAAGACTCTTTGCGGTGGGTTCACTCCAATTTCTCCAAAGACGTCTTTTACTCTATCTTTACTTTACTTTCCTAGTTAACTTTAGTTTATTTATTTGAATATTGTCATTTTGGATTTATGACTGCTTGGATGAATTTGCGTAGCTTTTCGCAGGTGCGTTAATAATTTCACTCGGTGCGATGGCTCGAAAGAAGAATTTTCTCTATCATTCAACGCATGGCTATTTCACTGCATGAGTCCTAAGTATTGATGAAATTGATATTCAGCTCATAGGTCCTTTCTTGTTATCTTTTATGCGTTATCCCTCTGAAATTCTTCTTTGCCCGCTTGTTTTCTTATGCGTTGATAAACCAACATCCATGATACTTACAATTATAACTCACTACATTCTCTAACTAAAAGTTGCATAGCTCACCCCACTTTAGTAGCCTCTTCAAAATTTGACAGTCTAAGTTTTATTTTTTGCAAACCTTTATTCAAACATTTGTTACCGCATTCCTGTTGATTTTGTCTTTAGCTTTGCGGTGAAGCACTACCAATCTCTAAGTTTGGGGGTGGCAGCGATCCTGGAGAATTGCGTTCATTACATTGCGATCATTATCAAAAAAAAAAAAAAAAGAAAAAAGAATTTTGAGAATAACAACTCCACTGTCAATGCAATGGGGAAACCCATGTTGATAAGAGTTAAGTTGTGAAAGGCACTTATCCGTAGTTGGATGTCTGCATGACACACATGGGAGCAAGCCAAAACGAAGGTAAGTCGCCAGGATCAACGCATATGCGCAACTCTTCTGTTTGGCGCAAGCCAAATTAAGCAAGACATGAGTTGAGTTGAATATGGAATGCAACCGAAGTTGGATGCCCGCATGACACACGTGGGGGTACGCCAAAATGAAGAGCGCAACCAAGTCCAACGTCGCATTCTAATAAGAAATCGTAAAGCTTTGAATTGTTTTGAACGAACGCATTCTCAAAAGCTAAATGCAAAGTTGTGAGGAATGAATAAAAATGTTTTGAGCAAAGGCTTGTCGGACCTAAACTTAAAAAAGATCTTCCTGAAGAAGCAATAAAAGTGGAGGAGAGCCTTGCGGCCATGGTCAGAGGTATGGATGAATTATATTGTGAAAAGTTGGTCATCGCAAAGGAAAGCTAGAGGATAAATTTTGAATTTTCTAAGTATAAGGCATGCTTGAGCACAAGCATGATTCTAAGTTTGAGAGTGTGGTAACAGGCAGAAATGCCCGTTATTATAAGCCTTTTATTTAGAATTATGAGGGCTAACAAGTAGAAAATGCGGTGATAATACTTAGAATTTGTGAAAATTTGAGTTTTGCGTCGATCAGAACCTAATCCTTGCTAATCCCAATATTATGCGTTATTCCGTGTCAAAGTGTCTATGTTTGTAGCTATCGCAGGAATCAAACGCATGCACTGGAAATAAGCAATCGCAAAATCAAACGCATGCACTGAAGCTAGGCGACTACAAAGACAATCACATTCGGTGAAGCCGAGCTATCGCATAGACGAATGCATGCAGTGATCGCATACGTCCATTGCATGGAAGTTGCGGCCATCAGCTGCATGCATCCATCACATGGAAGTTGCGGCCATCAACCGCATGCGGCCATTGCATAAAAGTTGCGGCTATCGATCAAATGCGTTCATCACTTGGAGTTTGCGGCCATGGAGTGATAACCTTAAATAGAAGGGTGATCGCAAGATGGGTGGAATGCGTTGATACTTCAGTTGAATCAAGCTTGAACACATACTTTGGGAGTATTAACAAGATAAGATGATATGACATTTCCTATACCGTGACAAAGGCAGCAGTGAGACATAGCTGTCGGCGTTTAAACTCTATAAATAGCCCCTTGGACCTTCATTTCGAGGCATCCGAACTTCTACTTTAAGGCAGATGCTTGCGGTCACAGATGATATCATGAGCGAGATTTTCTTTGAGGATTCTTCACCTCACAACCCATTCCGAGTGACGACCGGAGCTTTCACTGGAGTTAGAGCTCGAGAGAGACGTCTACACCATCCATCCATGGCATCACCAGCAGCCTTGACGCATAGCCTTACATTTCCTTTCTGATCTATGTATTGTATTACATTTTGGGCTTAAGATACTTACGTTCTGTAATCAATGCATTTCCAAATTCCTTCAACGCCATCTTCTTCATCTTCTATATCTTTATCATCGTTTACCTTCATTGTTTATTTATCAAGGACAACTGCATACTCAATCGTGTAGCCTAGAGATAGAACGCATGTAGCAACCCACCGAGAGGTGTGCATTGTGCGAGTATAGTGAGTTAATCCTCTTTTCTTGGTGAGAGGCTGTAGCAACGCTTTTTGATGGGCTGTTGCAATACTTGTCTATAAGTTAATTAACCGCATCTAACTGCCTGAGAAGGTAAGAGGTGGAACGCACTAAAGCAAAGTATGCATTGTTTTTAGAGATAGGTACGGTCTTATACTCGACGCAACCATGCACTATAGAGATATTGTCATGCGGCTGACCACCGAGAGGTGTGCGATGCGTTAGTGTGACGAGCTGGGATTACTCGAGCGATTTAAAATAATAAATATTAATATGCGTTAACAGTTGTTGTATATCTATTAATTCTCATCACAAGTTTTCCATTAATTAATCTGTTTAGTTAGTGTGTAATTCATTAAATTCTTATTTTTACTTTTATTCATCGCCTCAAACACATTGCTTCACAAACGTTATTGAGTTACAAGTCCCTGTGTTCGACCTCAGATCACCCGAGAAACTTGCGTTCTCGTTATACTTGGCGAGAAGGAAAGAAAACTTGTGATGGAATGCATGGTCATTGCATACTAGATGAACGTATACTTTCCATTCCAACGCATGACCTCCGATGCATGGGTACAAATGCATAACATAAAGACATGCATCAAACAATAAATTGCGTTCCCCCGTTTCCTATAAATAATTTTATTTTATTATCAACATTCATCTAGTATGCAATGACCATGCGTTCCAACTTCATTCACATTTTGTAAGTAGTGTCTAGATTGATCTCTTGTCTCAAAATGCTATCACTAAGATTACAAACTAAAGTTCCGTAGGCTGTAAGTTCCATATCTTTCCTTTCTTAAGCTGTTAACTTAGATGGCAGAGTATATGGGTCTAAAAAGTCTCTATGTGCTTTCTGTTGTCTAAGAATAGCCTTGATTTTAGCATTCCACAAACCAAAATCACCCTTTCCATCAAACTTTTCTATCTTAAATCTAGCAACAGCCATCACTAATCTTGAAGGAATGCCAAGAACGTTTTTTTTTTTTTTTAGAATCTTGATGCTTGAAGAATGCTGATCTTGATGATCTTCAAACTCTCTGATACCAGTTTTGTTGGGTTATTCTGCCTTGTGTATTTGAGTCACTGTTTTTACATCCCTTATAGATATTATTTTTGCACATAGATCACAGAAAAATTTAGATAACTCAATGACACCAGTGCACACGCCTTTTTTTAAGTATGCTCGAACACCAATTGGAAGAAGCCTCTGAAGCAGAACATGCGGAGTCGTGAGTTTTTAGCCCCCATAGCTTTCCATCTTTCTCACTCACACATCTTGATATATTTGATACAAACCTATCAAGAAATTTTATTGATTTCATCAACTTACAAAATGCAACCTTGTCATTAGTAGTCAACGTGCATGTAGCATGTGGCTTTACAACTTTATCTCTTACCTTTTACAGGTGTATTTCTTTTCGTATATTTAGATCTTCTAAATCCAAATGAACATTTAGTTGTATTCTTATTCTTTCCTTCAATATTTAACAATGTGCCAATGAAACTATCACAAATATTATTTTCACTATACATAACATCCAACTTATGTCTCAATAAAAGTTTTGACAAATATGGAATTTGGAAAAATATACTTTTTTTATTCCAATTTAAAGTTTGTTTCTGTTTTCTATCACTTTTCTCTGGATGTTTTCTCTTGCGCCAACTATGATTATCTGGAAGATATCGTTGATGCCTCATAAAAAATTGTTTTCCTCTTAGCCTCAATGATGATGTATCCTCTTTACAAATAGGCATTCTTGGTAACCTTCGGTCTTCCATCCTGATTGATCACCATACACAGGAAAGTCATTAATAGTCTACAATAAGCTCGCACGTAGTTGAAAGTATTCGTTGCTAACATAATTATAAGTGTGCACACCATCATTCCATAACTCCTTTAACTCTTCAATCAATGGCTGTAAGTAAACATCAATTTGCTTTCTAGGAGATTTTGGCCCGAGTATAAGAAGGGAGACAATGAAATTTGTCTCTTTCATGCATTTTCAAGGTGGCAAATTGTAAGAAATGAGCACCATTGGCCACATACTATACGAAGTATTCCCGAATGAACTGAAGCCATATGAAGCTAGTCCTAAATGAATATTTTGTGGGTCTGAAGCAAATTGAGGAAACTCACGATCAAAATTCTTCCACCCTTCAGCACGAGCTAGATGTTGCAACGCTCCATTAGTTTCAATAAGTTTATTTTTATGCCACCTCATTTCAAGTGCAATATGTTTAGATGCAAATAATCGCTTCAATCTTGGTATTAAAGGAAAATGTCAAAAAATTTTATGTGGAATCTTTTTACTTTTTCTAGAATCAACTTTGTACCGAGATTTACCACATACTGGACACTCTTGTAAATGTACCAATTCTTTCCAATATTGGATGCAATCGTATTTGCAAGCATGAATAGACTCATAACCTAGTCCTAAGTCATGTAATTTTCTTTTAGCTTCATAAATGAAATAGGTATAGATACTCCAACGAGAAATGCTTCTTTTAACAATTCAAGTAACAAATCAAACGACTTGTCAGTCCAATCGCTAAGAACCTACTACTGGTGACACTACGGATACAACCCGCTTTGTAGAGGTTTGCAAGTGTTGTAAACTACTACAGATGGAAGATCTTGACCATTCATGTGGAGACGTGCGAGCGGGGGTGTCCTATACAAAGAGTTTGTATAAGTCTTAGACCTATGGTTGTTTAGGTGAGATGTAAGTCTCTAGTATCAATGACGTTATATATAGAGTCTAGTCATCTCGTGGTCCAGGTCTTATACAAACTCTTTGTATAGGACACCCCCGCCTGCATGTCTCCACATGAATGGTCAGGATCTTCCATCTGTAGTAGTTTACAACATTTGCAAGCCTCTACAAAGCGGGTTGTATCCGTAGTATCACCAGGATTAGGTATCCCACCTTAATCCTTATACTACAGACGTATTTATGTTATCACTTAAGGCATGATCCACTTATATATCACATATACATGTTTAAGTTCACATAAGATAACCAAGGAGCTTTGTTTATTGGATATGAGTAAATGCCAGAATTAAATAACAATTATTTTATTCATCAAACAATGTGTATCTTTACAAACAACGAGACTCCGGGAGAATTAGGACACCAATCCCAACAAGCTCCCACTTGTCCTAGTGACTCGGGAGACTAATATACAATACAATATAAAAATGTACAATATATAATAAACTAGGGCATACCCTAGTATCAATCTCATGGTTTCATATCAACGCATAGTGCCTTGTAAAACATAGAGTATACTTGATCAATTTCATCATGCAATAAAACATGGCATAGGCTAGTGGAAAATTCATACTAAACTCTTAAATAATTTCATCATTTACAAACATAGAAATTCCTCAATTTTTCCTTTGGCTTGTCGAAAATTCTTCAACTTTTAAATTCCTCAGATGGCAGCAACTCTCCCTTAGGCGTTAGGAAAATTTTGGCCAAACAGTTTCCTTCTTGGACAAGCTTATTTATACTTGGGCTTGCATGAAGAGTTAGCTTAATTAATTGCCACCTAGCAAGCTTATGACAATTGGCGTCTGCACGACTGCCACCTAGCTTACTTATTCGTTAATTAAGCTGTTTTCCTTAGCTTAAACTTGGTCGCATGGCCTTGTGGCCACCCAAGATTTCTCCTTACAACGTATGATCATCTGACGCATCCTTCGTCAACTTAGCCCTCAACAGTGGTATAAATTTGGTCGGATAAACCCTACATACCTCTTTCTATACTTAGCCACAATGCCCTCCTTGAGCCTCTGGCTGCATCATTCACTAAGCTGGCCGCATAGCACCTACCAGTTCCAATGCATGGAACCCTCTCTTCTCTTTAGGTGTTAACTTATTCCTACTTTACCTGAGAAACCAATGTTCCATACTTAACATATTTTCTTGCCTTTTTCTGGTTTACCATTAATAGACTTCTCAAACTTTCTACGCATCCACTATGTTACAACCTGAGCGCATATAATCATAACACTTAGAAGTTTTCCTTCTCTTATATTTCATACGCATCATTCATTTTATTTATTGCAACATCCTATCCTAGCTTTTGGGAAACTCCTTGAATGGAAGAAGCTACTTTTCCATTGACGTTAATTCACATCTTAACTCATAATTGGGAGGTCTTAAATTTGATTAACTAATGAAACAAGTTCAGTGGTTTACAGGTTTGACCAATTTGGTTTACATCGACTTTAAGAACTAGCTTGGAGTAATTTTATTAAGAGCAATCAGAATTACAAATTATATAAGATCAACAAGAATTAATATTCTATAATAATGAAGGCAATCACGATTTACGTGCCTTTTGGCTGAGAATAATCGTCGTGCAAAAAACTTTCAAACCTGACTATACCAATCGAAAAAAACACCCACGAACACCGAGAGAATCACATGACAAAAACTGTCACAAACAAGAAAAATCCAAGCCAAAAAACACTTGAACCGATGAACCCAAACTGCTGAAAAATGCCTCTGACCGGCGACCCACACGGCTACATATTATGACACCCATGCCTGACGAAACTACCCACATCACTGAAAACTGCACAACACGGGCTGCATAACACCGCATCTCTGCTAATGAAACATTTATTTCTGCCCTTTTCCAAACACCAAAGCTTATATCCTTTAACACCTTGAGGATAGCCAATAAGCATACATTTCTGTGCCCTATTTTTTAGCTTTCCTTCCTTGACTTGAGCATAAGTTGAACATCTAAACACTCTGAGATGATCCAAACTTGAAGCTTTTCCTGTCCATATCTCTTCAGGAATCTTTAAGCCTAAAGCAGAAGACAGACACCTATTAATGAGATAACAGGCTGTTTGGGCAGCTTCCCCCTAAAACTTCAAGGGTAATGAAGCATTTGTCTAGAGACATCTTGTACGCTCCATAATTGTTCTGTTAAATCTCTCAGCTAAATCATTCTACTGTGGAGTGGACATAACAGTAAAATGTGTCATAATTCCCTCATATTTGCAAAACTTGTCAAATTTGTGATTCACAAACCCTAAATCTTTATTTGATCTCAAATATCTTACCTTTCTACCTACTTTGTTCTCAACCTGCTTCTTCCATTCAAGGAATTTCCCAAAGGCTTCATCCTTCTGTTTTAGTGGATACATCCACACCTTCCTTGAAAAATCATCAATAATTGACATGAAGTATCTCGAACCTCCTATAGAAGGTACCTTAGTAGGACCCCAAAAATCTGAATGAACATAGTCCAGTATACCTTTTGTTGAATGCTTCTCTTTCCCCAACTTTACTCTGGTAGACTTCCCATTATTTAATGTTCACAAAATGGGAGTTCAATGTCTTTAACTCTTCCAAGCAAGCCTTGTCTTCTGTGACACTTTCACTCACATGAGCTAGTCTTTTATGCCATAACATAGACATATCTGTCTCTTTGCCAGATGCAACAACAACACTACCTGAAACTGCAGTACCCTCCAACACATAAAGGCCATTCCTCAAGGTTCTCTTCAGCTTAACTAAAGAACCCTTGATAACCTTCGAACTTGCTTCTCAGATGTATAGGAATAACCTGCTTTATCTAATTCACCCAATGAAATTAGATTTTGTTTGAGTTCTGGAACATACCTTACATTTATTTTGATCATACCATCATGTGTTGCTATTCAAACTGACCCAGTTCCTTTTTCATCACAAGTACCGTTATGACCAAACAAAAATGTTTCCTCATCATTTTTTTGAAAGTCAATCAAACAATCCTGATTAGGAGTCATGTGAAACATGCACTCTGAATCCATGATCCAAGCATCTTGAATATTCCTGTTGGACACCATCAAGACCTCTGTTGAATCATACCTATCAGTAACATTTGTTGTACTAGATTCCCCTGCATGCTTGTTACCTGATGCTTTCTTACTCTTATTCACAGGGCAATTTTTCTTGAAATGTCTTTCTTTATGACAAAAGAAACATTTCCTGACTTCCCTTTGGATTTTGATCTGGATCTCATCTCTTTTCCTTTTCCGTTTATTTTCTCACTTCGGCCTCTGGCCATGAGTAACCCTCTATCCTTATGTATCTTTTAAATTTTTAGATTTCTAGTTCTCAAGGCATTCAATACTATATCCAAGGAAAATGAATCCTATCCATATTTAGTAGCATCCTTAACTTCTTGATACGATTCGGGAAATGAATTCAAAAGAATAAAAATTTTATTTTCATTCGACATTTTCTCATTGATGTTATTGAGATTAACAATAATATTTTGAAATTCATCCAAGTTCTCTTTTAAGCCTTTACTAGAGTCCATCTTATATCCAAAAAAATTTCTCTTTTAGATATAATTTATTTTTCAAGGACATAGTGAAATAAAGACTTTCTAATTTTTTCCATAACTCCGTTGTAGTGGTAGCCTCATCTACTATCCTAAGCACTTCATCTGAAAGGTATGGTATTATTTTCGAATAGGCTATATCATCCATATCCTTTTTCTTTGCTTATGTAATTGTTGATGGAAGGTCTTTTTCGTCTAAGATTTTAGCTACTTTTTGTTGTACCAAAAGAGCTCTAATCTTTTTCCTCAATAACCCAAAAATACCCTTCCATCAAATTTAACAACTTTAACATGTAGACAGCAAAGCTATCTATCAAATTAACCTCAACAAAAAATTAACCTGAACAAAGAATATGCCAGCACACTACCACATACACCCTCCTTTGGATCGAATGAAGTTCTGATACCACTTGTAAATTTGAAGTAAAGTAGGAATGCCCAAACAGAACACAACATAGCTGGTAGAATAAATTGAAGTGATAAAAAACACAACGAACACAAGAATATATAGTGGTTTGATCAGTTTGGTCTACATCCACTTTGAGAACTAGCTTCAGAGTAATTTTATTAAGAGCAATCAAAATTACAAATTACAAAATCTCAACAAGAATTAATAATCTGTAATATATGAAGGAAATCATGATTAACCCACCTCTTGACCGAGACTAATCGTCATGTAAAACATCTTCAAACCCGACTATACCGTTGGTGAAAACACCCACTGATACTTAAAAAATCACGTGAAAAAAAATCATCACAAACTATAAAAAAACCATGCCAGAAAACACCTGAATCGATGAACCCAAACTGTTGAAAAATGGCTGACTGGCAACCCATATGGCTACATCGATGACTACGCATACTCACCTCAGACTGACGAGCTTCTTTCTTCGACTGCAGAAGATGTTTTCTCTTTCTAAAATTGGCGTATCTCTCATAGGATTATCCATTTTTCTTCTTTTTAAGGTGGTTCACGTTGGGGTGCCCTAATTGAAGAACATTGAATTAATTTAAAAAATGTCATTGGCCCTTAATTAGAGGATTTTCATTGGGCCTTTAATTCCAACAAAATTCTTAATAAAAGCCCACTTAATATTGCTAGTTATTTTCTACAATAACCCTCCTACTATGTTGAAGCAATCTAACCTCTTGAGATGGATGTGCTTGACTAGATGAACCGTGATCAACAAATTTTATTGATGTACTTGCCACTTCAACAATCCTTGTCCATGTCTCAATAGTTTCATTGGAAATTTCATTTAATACTATTTTGCTTCATGGTTTGTGGTCCCTCATGCGATCTTCCAAAAAGTTAGCATTTGTCAATAGAAATACTTATTCTCTTTTGGATAAAAGAAGTACCCATGTCTCGTTTGTATCAACAAATGCTACTTTTTTGGAGAAAAACCACAGGAGAGATCATAAACCACGTAGCAAAAAAGTATTAAGTGAAGCTATAGAAGCATTTACAAGGGCTGTTGATGCAGCTGGTCTTTCATTAAGAGTTAATGAAAAAGCCAGCTCTTCAGGTCAGTCTCTTCATTCTCAACCGTTGAGAGTGCCTCGACATAGTGGGAAGGTTGTGATACATCCTGAACGTTATTTAGGTTTTACTTAAACTCAGGTTGTCATACCAGATGATAGTTTTGAGGATCCATTGTCATATAAATAGGCAAGGACCACTTGAAGGGGTCAAACTCATAGGGTGTAAATGGAAAGAAAGAGAGATGTAGCTGGAAAGGTACATACCTTCAAAGCTTGTAGCAAAGTGTTATAACCAGAGGAAATGGATTGACTACGAGGTAACTTTTTCTCTTGTTGCTATGCTTAAGTCTATAAGAATTTTCTTATCCATAACGACATATTATGACTATGAGATATGACAAATAGATGTCAAGATTTTTTTTCTGAATGATAATCTTGAAGAGAATATCTTTATGTCTCAGCCTGAGGGGTTCATGGCCCAAGGTCAGGAGCAAAAAGTTTACAAGTTTAATTGATCCATTTATGGGTTAAAAGAAGCATCCATATCTTGGAACATTAGATTTGATACAATGACCAAATCTTTTAGTTTTGATCAAAATGTTGATGAACCTTGTATCTACAAGAAAATCATCAACGATAAAGCAACTTTCTTAGTACTTTATGTGGATGATATCCTACTCATTGGGAATGATGTAGGGTACCTTACTGACATCAAAGAATAGCTGACATCCCAATTTCAAATGAAATGTTTCGAAGAGGGGCAGTATGTGAAGGAACTGTGAAGTTCCACAGCAGAAGCGGGGATTGGCTCAATTTTATTTTCACAGAACAAAAATGTTACAAAACATACAATTATGCATTAACGAGAAAAATTACAGCATGCAAAGAGAGAGAGATAGAGAGAATAGGGTTAAGAAAATAGGAAACTTACCCTTGAGTAACTGTTGTTCATGAATTTTCTTCTCTTCGATCATGATCCAAAATGGCCACCACCACAGGTAAGACCTTCATATTCTCTTGGGATAAGAATTTCTCAAGAGTGTGTGGGTGATACGTGTAATTGTGATGTGATTTTTGCGGTGATATGTGTTATGTGATGAACATGCAAGTTTTCCTAACAAGACCCAAGTATAAGCCTTATTAGGTTTCCTGGTAAGTCCAGGGTCGAACACAGGGACTACTAAGTAAATATGCGACAATCACTTTGATTCTCTTGTGGTGATGAAAACAAATGAGTTGGATGGTGTTTTGATTAAGATTTTTCCTATGTGACGGAGTTGAACGCAGAGTTGAAGAAATCGAGAGTTACAATGAGTATGCAATGAATGGGTTGAGAAGGGGTTTAGCTAACACTTCTAAGATTATGCACAAGCTATGCGATCATGCTACACACAAATAACAGCACATCATCTCTCAATGCAGAATGCCATTATTCCTATTTTTAGGACTCATATGATGTATACGAAAGAGTCGATAGGACTTATGTCTAAGATTTTATTCTTGTTTATGCGATGATGTTATGCACACATAAAACAAGGTGACCGCATACAATCATATCCTATTTCTAGGGTGCATACGATGTGTAAATAGCAATAGAACTTTTGTCTAAGTTTCTATTTCTTGCTTATGCGGTTCTAATCTGACTCTCTCAAGCCTAGATTCTAATCTGACACTCTCAAGTCTAGATTCTATCTTTAGACTACTCTCTCAAGTATCTCTAAAGGGTGAATGACGCATACATAAGACAAGATGATCGCATAAAATGTAAATCTTAAGTCATGCTAGCTATATACTTCTCAACCCATTCAGAAATTTAGTTACTCATGCTGAATATGGAGAGATAAAACATAGATTGAAATGAGATTTCCATTTTCTATAAATAAAGTACTGAATACAAAATAACAAATGGAGTTGAGAGATAAGAAGCTCAGTAAGCAATGTCTTGCTTCCCGTGGCCTTTTACATTGTTCTTTTTTACTCCAACTCTGTTCCAGATGTATATTCTTGCTCTTGCAAGTGTTGGCCCTCTCTTCTTTATAACACTTTCCGGCAGTCTCTCGATCTGTCCGGGAATGATCTTTTGGCTTCCTCCTTTCCTTGCTTGTCTCTGTCCTCTAAGTCTAAGTATGAGTATGTACGAGAATAGACTAACGACTCTCTAACTTGTATATCTCTTGTTACAATGGTGGCCTTCAGTATTTATAGAGCTCAAGGTGAAGCAGCCTTCTTTTCTAATGATTGCAATGATGGGCGGTCATTAAATCCTCTGCTCTAATGCGCCGATAATGGTCATCGAAAGTTGAGTGTACTTACTATAGTGTGGCTTTGACGGCTTGTCAACTAAATTCGGATTCGACTGTTATCAACTTTCCGCCCCATCGTGATTTATTATGCTGTCACCTTGATGTGCAGTCTTTATGCGACCACTTTTTTAAGAAACTTCTTACGATTACATACGACTGCATGACTTTGCGGTCGCAATCTTCTAGCGCACTGACACCTAGTTCCTTTGGATCGCAATTTTGCTTGCGCCATCACATTTTTCCTGTATAGAATAAGTAAATTAACTTTTATGCGATGGGTGCATGCGATCGCAATTCCTTTCAGTTTAGCACTTTTTGGACATGATATTGCTTATTTTACCATCGCATTCTCTCATTGTTTTATTTATTTGAGCTGTAATAACGTGTATTTTTGCCCGTTATCAGTAGACTCTGAAATTTTGGAAGAGGAAGAGAGTTTAAGAGAGAGGGAAAATTTTTCAGGAAAGAACATAACCATGCACACACCTCTCCTCTATGAAGAAGAAGATGATCCCAATAATTCTATGTGAAAAACTGCCCCCAACACGTGTATCAAACGAGAGAAAAGAGGAAAGAGAGTTATAAATCCCCCTTAAAATTAAATCCAAAATTTAATTTTATTTTTCTAACAAATATAATGAAAAAATAATAAATATATATATACTGATGGACCTGTAGATTGAAGCTTCAATGGTTTTTGAATAATTAATTAAACTTCTTTAATTTAATTATTCAACATCCATTAACTGTCGGTCACTCCACTAAAGATCAACAGCTGCATTCTTCGCACTACAGATATATTTCTGTGTCTATTGGATATATCCAGTCAATAGTGTGATAACCCTTCACTAATTGGTCGTAAGTACAGCTAGGCAAAAATTACCACTTTGCCCCTGTAGTTAATTCTAATTGCTTAAGTACCACTGATCCCTCTAATGAACAATAAGTCATAGTCCAACTATGTTCAAGTCCTAGAATCAGCCCTTAAGGGAGCAATTTATCTACTTACTCAAACGTTGGGGAATGAGTGAATTCCGTCTTATGTAGCTGTGTTTCCAGCTCCCCAATCAGATGAATCGCCAAAATGATTGGCTTATTGAGTCAGTGATCTGGCCATTCTCACAAATCAAAGGACCACCTTCATATGCAAGAGTTCAACTCACTCAGGATTCAGGTTATGTCACCTATGGTCATCCTGATGAAATGTAAGTCTCTATTATGAACAGTGTTATATAATGAGACTAGTCATTTCGTGATCCAGTCTTATACAAACTCCTTTATATAGAACACCCCCACACACATGTCTCTACATGAATGACCAGGATCAAATCATTTTTAGCACTTTACAACAATTGTAACATCTACAAAACATGTCATATTCGTAGTGTCACCAGGATAACGTCCTCAGCCTTATCCATCTACTACAGATCATTTAGGTTATCACTTAAATATGATCCACCTGTAAGTCACTACATACATGTTTAGGTTATAGATGATAACATTGGATGTTAGTTTATTGATTTTTTGGGTTAATGCTACTAAATGTCGAATAAAAATATCTCATATTTTATTAAATAAATAAAAACTTTGTACATTACAATTATAAACTACAAGACCCACAAGATTTAGGGCATCAATCCCAATAGTATGTTGGGATCCAAATCATTAGGATCATAAAAATAGAACGTTGCTATGTCTTAAGCAACTTATATTGACAAAAAGTTGACTCGATATTCGATGCAAAACTCTAAGAAGGGTTTATTACCTTTCAGACATAGAGTTCACTTGTCTAAGGAATACTGTCCTAAGACAGAAGTTGAGGATATGAGACATATTTTCTATGCTTCAGCTGTGGGTAGCTTAATATATTTTATGCTCTACAGTAGGCTAGACATTTGTTATGTAGTGGGAATAGTCAGTAGGCAGTCCAATCCAGGGTCAGACCACTAGATTGCAGTTAAGAACATCCTCAAGTATCTTAGAAGAATGAGGGACTACAAGCTAGTGTATGTAGCTAAGGATTTGATCCTGACAGGATACACCGACTCTGATTTCCAAACTGACAAGGATTCTATAAAATCCACATCAGGATCAGTGTTTACCTTGAACGGGGGAGCTGTAGTATTGCGTAGTGATGGCGAGAAATTAGGAGGTCAATTTTACTTGACAACCAAAATCCCGTGGACGCAGTATGTGATGCATGTTCCTAAAATATGCGTTGATAGTCATGCGTCGATGGTCATGCGTTGTACTGAATGCATTAATGAATGTATGAGATGACCATGCATCCTGCCACAAGTTTTCTTGCGCTCACGCCAAGTATAACGTGAACGTAGGTTTCTCGGGTAATCCGAGGTTGAACACAAGAACTTATAGCTATATGTATGCAGTGATGTGCATGCGGCGATATAAATAAAAGAATGGAGGGGATGTTACTAAGTTAATCCTACTCCTACTCCTATCTAAAAGACAACGCAATGAGAATATGCATGAAAGGTAAAGATGCAACAAACCTTGACTTGAAATAAATGTATGGGAAAATAGATAAATGCGGAGATGATTTCATTGTAATACTTAAGAGTGACTGCAAGGGCAACCTTAGTCAATGCAAGCCATGCGATCATGAAACACACATACAATAGTAAACCACCTCTCGGTGCGAATGCTACGGCTTCTAATGCTAGAATGCATGCGATATATGCGATAAGTCTATAAGACCTACACATAAGTCTCTATTCTTATTTATGCAATGACAGAGTGACACACACACAAATAAGGCGACCACATAATATCATACCTATTCCTAGGGTGCATGCGATGCAGTGTTGACAAACAGAGCTTATCTCTAAGTCCCTATCTCTTGCTTATGCCGATCTAATCTCGCTCTCTCGAGTCTAGATTCTAACCTAGCTCTCTTGAGTCATTAGGTTCTTTCTTTAGACTTTCTCTCGAGTAGCTCTAAAGGGGTGTTGGGCACAACATAAAACAAGACAAAGGCATGAACTTGGTTGACGCAAGATTACTCCTATCTCTAGTGAACAATGCATGCATTGCTTAATGCGTCCAACCACTTACCCTCTTGGGCAGTTGATTGTTTCTGACTTTACTCATAGACAAGCAATGCGTTAGCCTATTGACAGGCATTGCAGCAGCTTCACACTAAGAAAATAAGATTACTCACACACTCGCGCAATGCACACCTCCTGGTGGGTTGCTACATGCTTCATATCCCTAATCCACATGACTAAGTATACAATACCCAAGCACTCCCACTAAGTGTTGCAATGAAAGTAAAGATACTAAGCAAAAAAGATGAAGATGGAGTCGAAGGAACAGAGAAATGCATTGAAAACAAATTGTATTAATTTCTTAATTCCAAAATGTCATACAATACAATATGAGAAAAGAAAGCAAAAGGAATGACCGACTGGAAGCAAAGATTTTCTTCTAGCGGATGTGCGTCAAGGCTGCCGGTGGTGTCTTGGATGAGCGGAGGAGCTGACTCTCTCAAGATCTAGTCCGGTCGAAGGCTCCGGTCGTCACTCGGAATGAATGCATGAGGTGAAGAACTCTCAGCCATCTTCTCACGCATTTTGTCTGGATCATAAGGATCCGCCCTGGCGAACCTCAGGCAAAAACCTTGGATCCTTGAATTTCTGCTCATTGGCTTCTAGTTATAGAGCTTGGGTCGTCGACAGCATTAATTAGAATACTCTGAGTCTGATGTTCGACGCGTTTGTCCTTTCTGAACCTTTGCCACTAACGGCGTGGTAGGTGAAATGTCAACATCATATTTTGGTTTTTCTCGAGGTAGATGCGTTGATGCGTTCATTCCACCTACCTTGCTTGATCTCATTAGAATACGTTGTCTCGTAGAAGCAATCATTCAATGGTCGCATTCACTTAATAACGCGACTCTACATGATGACCGCAATCGCTTAACGAGCGCAACTTCCATGTGATGGACGCATACGGATGATTATCGCAACATCCATGCATTGATCGATGCGTTTGCCTTTGTGATGGAGTGTTTCTCCGCATACGATCGTTTATGCGGTGGTCCCGGTTCCCATGTTTCGTTCATTTCCTACATTAGCTACAAAAATAGAACATTGAATGCATAATTAACGCAAAATAACGGGTTGATTGAGATTCGACATGCTGATCGACGCAAGCTCATTTTCTCATGAATTTCTCTCATGATTGCCGCATATTCTGCCTAACGATCTTCATAATTCTAAGTAAAAGGCCTAAGATGACATGTATTTCTGCATGTTATCACATAGCATTAGCAAGGATGCATTACAGATTCCACTATAGAAGCTAAGTATGTAGCTCCTAAGTGATTTGGAAATAGTTCCAAATATGGACTTGTCCATCATCTTATATTGTGATAATAGTGGGACAATAGCCAACTCTAAAGAACCTCGCAGTCACAAACAAGAAAAGCATATTGAAAGAAAGTATCATCTGATACGAGTGAGTGTGCAACGAAGAGATGTGATTGTCACAAAGATTACCTTAGAGCATAACATTGTTGATCAATTTACAAAGACTCTCTCGGCTAAAGTTTTCGAGGGTCATCTAGAGAATCTAGGTCTACAAGACATATATATTGTATAATCTAGGGCAAGTGGGAGATGTGTAATGGGTATATGGATGCAATACTTTATTGTATTTATTTACCGTAATCTTGCCTTTTCAATTCTGATATCATGTACAACCCATTGATTAGAGTTTTAGTTCAAGTGAGAATTAGTTGGACTGTCATCAATAACGAGTTATAGATGTTTATTCAATAATGTTATTGTGTTGTTTTCTATTTTGTCTTAATAACCCTAAATCTAATAAACTAACAACCAAGGTTGTTTTATGAGTCTTGGACTGTATGTGTAAACATACAGGGATCAATGTTAAGTGGTGTCTTCGGGACTTGAATAAAAGGCCCTACTCTCTCTTTGTCACAAGAAGGGTTTCTATTTATTGGTTGGACCATAAACAGGTTGTTTATTAAAGGAGCACTGGTACTTAATGAGTCAGAGGTAACCCAAGGGTAAAATGATAATTTGACCCAGTTGGAGTTACAAACACTCGTGAAGGACTAACTTGTTGTTATTGGTCTATATCCATGGGCACAGAAATATATCTGTAGTGAAAAAAGTGCAGTTGTGGGTCTTTAATGAAGTGTACCTATAGTTAACGAATATTGATTAACTTCGTTAATGAGTTTAGCCAATTAATCTCATATCGTTAGAGCTTCTGATCAACAAGTCCACTAGGTCCCCTTTTTAGCTCACTAAAGGATATTAAAGAGAAATGATTTGAATTGTTCAAATTAATTTGAGAAAATTTTATATTAATATGATTAATATGTAATTTATTTTGAATGTGATCTATAATTCAAATTAAGTTGGAAAGAAACATTTGAATTAGATTCAAATAACTAATTCAAATGAATTAGATTCACAAAAATTAATTAATAAATAGATAGGTATTGCACATAGACATATGATGTTTATGATGTTGATAACGGGCAAAAATGCACGTTATCATAGTACTAAGTTCTTAAACAATGTTGGATTGCGTTGATGAAATATATTAAATTGCATCCATTAAGCATAAATTCTATAATATTGTGGTCGCATGCATCCAATGCATTAGAGCAGTTGATCTCTACATTTTTATGCAGAATATGCGTTAACGCAATGCAGAGATTGCGATCACAGGAATACATTGGTCGAGCGCAACTTCACCGCAAGACTTTGCGTTGATCGTGCTCGCAAACATTCGCCCAAGAAGAATCACCGCAACTTGGTCAGCGCAACATGGTGGGCGCATCCGGGTGAAAGGATAATTAAGAACGATGGGACAGAAAGCTGATGACAATCGGATCCAAATTAAGTTGACAGCCGATAACGGTCACAAAGTACATTCAGCTTTATCGGTAACAATCATCCGGCTCATCAATCAGGAATTAAAGTTGTCCCATCTGTACAACCGGGAGAAAAGCCACCTTTCACCTTTGATGCCCTATAAATACCAAGTGCAATCTTAAGAAAAAAGGTTGATCAGTTGACAAGTTTATCAGTGCTTCTGTTCACAGTTTTCTTTTCCATTTTACGGTGGAGCAAGAAAAGAGTGGTGACGCCGAAGATCACCCAGGGCAGCTCGAGAGAGAAACTTGGGCGTAAGAGCAGAGAGCGGGCTGACTCTCGCGAGAGCGAGAATATCTTTAGAGTACGAGTAGAAACAGTGTAAATGCCTGGCAGCAAGAAATTGCTCCAGGCTCTTTACTATACTTGCATTGTTATTTGTACTTCATCTCATATCTATTCAATGAAAGTTCTATTTCTACATCTGCTCACTCTCTTAATACACATGAGTAGCTAAACTAATTGAATGGGTTGAGAAGAACTAAGCTAACATGACATAGAAAGTTCATTGCTTGCGATTGTCTTCTTTTATGTTGTGCAAAATACCCTTTAGAGTTACTTGAGAGAGAATCTAAAAAAGAACCTAATGTCTCAAGAGAGCTAGGTTAGAATCTGGACTCGAAAGAGCAAGATTAGGCTTGCATAAACAAGAGATAGGGACTTAGAGATAAGCTTTGTTTGTCAACTTGCATCACATGCATCCTAGGAATGGGAGTGATAGTATGTGGTCGCATATTTATGCGAATGTCATGTTGTCATCACATAAATAGAGATAGAGGTTTATGTGTTAACCCTGTAGACTTATCGCATATTTATCGCATGCGTTCTAGCCTTAGAAGCCGTAGCATTCACGCCAATGGGTGGTTTACTATTGTATGCATGTTGCATGATCGCAATGCATGAATGCATTCTCGGGAGTGTTAGCCGAAACTTTTCTCAACCCGTTCATCGCATATTCATCGTAATTCTCGTTTATCAACTCTTTTCAAACTCTGAAGCATTCGTTATTTATTTTCATCAACGCAAACAACAAACCCAACGATTTATTTAACTCAAGTTTTCATAAAAATCACCAACGCAACTATTTTTACAAGTCTCTATGTTCGACCCTGGACTTACCAGGAAACTCAGAGTAATTTACACTTGAATTCCGCTGGGAAACTTGAGTGCACAATGCAATCCACCAACGCATTTCATCCATATTTTCATTCATTAAAATAACGCATCATATGTATAATTCACCGCATCTTCTAACTAATCATCGCAAGACACTCCTTACTTTTATTAGCTTCTTCAATTTTTGAAAGTCTTAAGTTTTATTTTGTGCAAATCTTTGCTCAAACATTTGTTACTGCATTCCTGTTGATTTTGTTTTTAATTTTGTGGTGAGAATGCTACTAACTTCTAAGTTTGGGGGTGGCAGCAATCTCAGAGAATTGCGTTCATTGCATTGCGATCATTCAATACAAAAAAAATGGTGTTGAGAATTTTTTAGAATAATAACTTCACTGTCAACGCAATGGGGAAATCCATGTTGATAATAGTTAAGTTGTGAAAGGCACTTACTTGTTGTTGGATGTCCGCATGACACACGTGGGGACAAGCCAAAACGAAAGTGAGTTTCCAGGATCAACGCATAAGCGCAACTCCTCTGTCTGGCGCAAGCCAAATCAAACGAGACAAGAGTTGAGTTGCAACCGAAGTTGGATGCTCGCATGACACACGTGGGGGTAAGCCAAAACGAAGGGCGTAACCAGGTTCAACGCTGCATTTGAATAAGTCATCACAAAATTTTGAACTGTTTTGAACAAATGCATTCTCAAAAGCTAAACACAAAGTTGCGGTGAATGAATAAAAAGTTTTTGAGTGAAGGCTTGCCAGATATAAACCTAGAAAAGATATTTTTGAAGAAGTAGCTAAAGTGGAGGACGACATTGCAGTGATGGTCAGAGGTGTGTGCAAATTATATTCTGAGAAGCTGGTCATCGCAAAGGAAGGCAAGAAGATGAGTTAGAATTTCTAGAGTATAACGCATGCTTGAGGACAAGCATGATTTTAAGTTTGGGGGTGTGATGACATGCATAAATGCATGTCATCTTAGGCCTTTTACTTAGAATTATGAGGGCTGTTAAGCAGAATATGTGGCAATTATGTTAGGAATTCACAAGAAATTGAGCTTATGGCGTTCAACATTAAGAATCTCAGCTAACCCAATATTATGTATTATTATGCATTCAATGTTATATTTTTATAGCTAACGCAGGAAGTGAATGCAAACGCGGAAACCGGACCACTGCATAGACGATCGCATGTGGAGAAAATCTCCATCGCAAAGGTGAACGCGTTCGATCAATGCATGGATGTTGCGGTAATCAGCCACATACATCCATCGCATGGGAGTTGCGCTCGTCAAGCTATTGCAGTCATCGTGTAGAGTTATGGTATTAAGTGAATGCGGTCACTACATGATTGCGGCTACACGATAATGCATGGTAAAGGGGTCAATGCAAGGTTGGTGGAATAAACGCATCAATGCATCTACCTCGAGAAAATCAAAAGATGATGTTGACATTTCACATACCACGCTATTGGCAGCGGAGGTTCAGAAAGGACTAAACGTGCCAAATGTCAGAATCAGAGTAGTCCATTAATGTTGTCGGCAATCCAGACTCTATATAAAAAAGCCGATGAGCAGAAATTCAAGTTGTCCAGGGTTTTCACCCAAGGTTGAATCCAAGGTTTTCACCTGAGGTTCGCCTAGGGCGGATCCTTGTGATCCAGATAAATGTGTGAGAGAAAGCTTGAGAGTTCTTCACCTCCTTCATCCATTCCGAGTGACGACCGGAGCCTTTGACCGGAGCTAGATCTCGGGAGAGTCAGCTCCACCGCCCATCCATGGCACCACCGGCAGCCTTGACGCACATCCGTTGGAAACAAGTCTTTGCTTCCAGCTGCTCACTTCATTTTCTCTTCCTTTCTTATATTGTATTGTATACATTTTGTGATTAAGGAATGAATACATTTTGTGTTCAATGCATTTCTGTGTTTCCTTCTACTCCATCTCCATCTTCTTTACTCAGCATCTTTAACTTCATTGCATCACTTAATGAGATTGCTAGAATATTGCATACTTAGTCATGTGAATTAGAGATATGAAGCATGTAGCAAACCACCGGAAGGTGTGTGTTGCGTGAATGTGTGAGAAAACCTTATTTGCTTAGTGTGAATTTGTAGCACACTTGTCCATGAGTAGAGTTAGCAACAACTAACTGCTCGAAAGGGTAAGTGGTTGGTATCATTAAGCAATATAAGCAAGTATTCACTAGGAATAGGAATAATCTTACATTGGCCAAGTTCATACGGTTACCTTATCTTATGCATGCGTCCATTGCACATTTAGAGCTACTCGGGAGAGAGTCTAAAGAAAGAACCTGACTCAATAGAGCTAGGTTAGAATCATGCTCGGAAGAGCTAGATTAAGTTTGCATAAGCAAGAATGGAGACTTAGAAATAAGTTCCGTTTGATATCACACAGCGTATGCACCCTACGGATAAGATATTGCATGCATCCAGCAAGTAGGATATGGTGGTTATATGTGGCCATCATGCTCATACGACAAAAGCACGTGAGCGGGTTATAGGGGTTTAGGCTGGCATAGGTTTCTCGGCACTTTCGCATATTCATCGCATACGTCCTAGAGTTAGGCTTAAGTGTGTGTAGCATGATCGCATGGCTTGCGTTGACTAAATTTGCCCTTGCAGTCACTCTTAAGGGTTGCAATGAAGACATCTCCATATTTTATCTATTTTTCTATCCATTTACTTCACGTCAATAGTTGTCGTGTCTCTACGTTTCATTCATTTTCTCATTGTATTGTCTGATAGCTAGGAGTAGGAGTAAAGTTAACTTAGAAACCCCTCCATCATTCTTTTATTAAAACCAACGCATGCACATTACTGCATTCACCCAGCTACAAGTCCCTGTGTTCAACCTCGGATCACCCGAGAAACTTGTGTTTGCATTATATTTGGCATGAGTGCAAGAAAACTTGTGACCGGATGCATAAGGACGCATGGTCATCGCATACATTTGTTAACGCATATTCATTCCAACGCATGACCATCGAGCATGACTATCAACGCATACCTTAAGAACATGCATCGCATATTGTGTCCAAGGGATTTTAGTTGTTGAGTATATTGACATCTAATTTCCCGTCATCATCCACAGATATAATCAATGAACAGTAAGTCGACTCTTCACGAATTTCTCGTAACTACAGTTGGGTCAAATTATCGTTTTATCCCTTTAGTTACATCTAACTCCTTAAGTACCACTGATCCCTCTAATGAAAAATTAGTTATAGTCTAACTATAAACTAGGCCCCTCTCTGATTAGTGAGAGGGTGTGGGCTCTCATTTTTCAAGACTCGAAATCAGTTGCTAAGGAGTAATTCACCAACTTACCCTAGAGCTAGGAAGAAGTGAGTTCCATCTGGTGTAGTTATGTTCTCAACTCCCTACTCAGACAAATCCCCAAAATTATAGGCATATTGAGTCGGAAAAACTAGCCACTCTCACCCATACAGATCAAAGGATTGACCTCACAGAAAAGAGTTTACAACTCACTCAGGATTAAGGTCAAGTCACATATGGTTATCCTATTAAAATGTTAATCTCTTCAAGTAACGGTATTACATCCGATCTTATACAAACTCTTTGTATAGGATACCACATGGACGATTAGGTCAAGTCATTTGTAACACTTTACAACAATTATAATAAAAGGATAATATCACTTATTAACTATTTAGTGGATTTACTTGGAACCAAAATCAACACTCTTTAACCTTAGTAAAGGTTTGAAGTCTTTTATTCGACATTCCGTATAAAATTAATATTTGTCATACAAATACATTATTTTATTTAGGATTGTAAATATATATATATATATATATATATATATATATTTGTTTTTCTTCAAAGAAAACCTACGTGTAGGCATATCATTGAACATATATATTCTTCTTGGGTTTGTTTTAGCATGTGCATGTTAACATACCTATATCTTGAAATGCTATAAACTAGTTATACTACACTTCTATAATCCAAAAATTATCCTCAAGACAGTTTTAGAGGGAATAATGTTCACAATGCAATTTCTATTGCACGTCCTCACCAAAGTATGACAATGATGTGTAACTTATTTATTAAAATTGGAAATATAAAATTTGGGAGAAAAGAATATTCTCAGTCTTCACGTTTTTATTCATCGACAACACCATTTTATATACTTTATACAATAATGTAAAAAGACTGTAAAGGGCACAACTGAAAAACTTATTAACAGAAAAGTATAAAAAACTCCTAATCGCTTTTGTAAAGATATCAGCTAGTTGAATTTTGGATTTAACAGATTAACCTAATAGCTGATGATTATATCCATAAACTAGCTGACGATTATAAAAACGTGATGGATTATACAAACGCTTGTGATTGTCCATGTGGTAAAGATATAATAGGTTGGTAACGGTTATATCCAAAGATATCTCCACTCACATGTTACCACATAGACAATCACAAGCATTTGTATATCTTTACATCTGGTGTAGTTGTAAAGATATATCCATCAGCAACTTTGTCCATAATAGATTTGGATTTAACGATTATATCCATAATAGGTTGGTAAAATTTTAGATTTAACGATTATACAAACACTTGTGATTGTCATTTTGTCAGCTAGTTGAGGGATCCATTAGCAACTTTGTCATTTACAAAATGACAATCAAGTTCTACATGTTTGGTTCTCTCTTGGAAAGCTGGATTAGTAGCAAGATAGATGGCTATTTGATTGTCACAAAAAATAGTACAAGGTTGAATAATAGGTATTCATAAATCTTTGAGTAATGATGTCAACCAAATGAGTTCACAAGCTGTTGAAGCAAGGGCTTTATATTCTGCTTCAGCTGAAGAGCGAGAAACAACACTTTGCTTCTTAGATTTCCTTGATATAAGAGTGTCACCTTAAAATATGCAGAAACTAGATGTGGATTTTCTGGTATCAACATATGATGCCCAGTTAGAATCAGAAAAAGCTTTCAATTGAAATGTCTTTGTTGGAGATATAATAATGCCCTGTCCTGGTGAAGATTTCAAGTATCTCAACAAATGGTGAGCTATTGCAAGATGTGTTTTGCATGGATAAGCTACAAATTGGCTAAGCTTATTAATAGAAAAGACTATATCTGGCCTGGTGATGGTTAAGTAAAGTAGCTTGCCAATTAATCTTCTATAAGAGGAAGGACCTTTTAACAAATCAACATCTGATTTTCTAAACTTGACATTAGGATCTATAGGAACAGATACTGGTTTTACACTTAACAAACTAGCTTCTTCCAATATTTGAAGTGTATAATGTCTTCGGGAGATGGATATGCCTCTATGTGATCTTGAAAGCTCAAGACCTAAAAAGTATTTAAGAGAACCAAAGTCTTTTAGCTTGAAACGCTCATGTAGCAATGTCTTAAGTTGACTGTCTTATTGTAGATTTTCTCTTGTGATGATTATATCATCAACATAAACAAGAAGAGCAATGAAAGTGTCACCTTTTCCACGAACGAATAGAGAACAATCTGTTTTTGACTAAGTGAAACCTAGTTCAACCAAAACATCTGAGAACTTGGCAAACCATTGACGTGAGGCTTGTTTCAATCCATAGATAGACTTCTTTAGCTTGCATACAAGTTTTCCATTATGATGAAAGTGTCACTGAGGCTTGTAACTAAGAGGTAGATCCATAAAATCTTCTTCAAACAGATCTCCATGGAGGAATGCATTATTAACATCTAATTGGATGAGATTTCAATTTTGAGAAACAACCATTGTAAGTAGAACCCGAACAATAACTAATTTTGCAACAGCCAAAAAGGTTTCAATGAAATCCAATCCCTCTTGTTGAGTGTACCCCTTTGCAACAAGTCTTGCCTTGCATTGTTCCATCAACTTTATGTTTAATCTTATAGATCCATTTGTAGCCAATTGTATGCTTTGTTGGAGGAAAAACCACAACATCCTAGGTATGGTTGTCTTCCATGGCCTGAATCTTAAGTCGCATAACTTCCTTCCAATGTTCAAAAGGGATGACTTGGTGATAGAACTGAGGTTCATATTGAAATGGCACAGCTAAAGAGAATGTTAAAAAATTTGGGGAGAGATTTTCATATGATAGGGCAAAAGATATAGGATAACGAAAGGAGGATGAGGGTGATGGAGTTGATTGAGAAAGGCTACAATGGTAATATTGAAGATATGAGGGAGTTTTGGAAATTCGGTTTTATTTTCTTGGTTGCAAATGTAGGGGCAAATGGGGTAGGTTGAGAAGTGTCAGTTCGTGTGTTAGGTAAAGAGGGCATAGTGGGTAATGGAATAAGTTCTGTTTGAGTGTCATTTGTAGCAAATTGGGTTGCAGGGCTAGGTGAATGAGGTGAGGACAGACTACTATCAATAGGATTATCAATTGATCTGGTATTGGGTGAAGAAATTTTGTTAGGTGTGATGGATAAAATAGGGGTTTAGTTATTGACTGTTGAACAATGTATGGGCTGGGTGGAGAAATCAACATCAATTGACTTGGGAAGTACAAGGCTATGAAGTAAAGGTGGTTGTTCATTTTTGGGGGTAACTTTATGAAAAGGAAATATTGACTCATGGACTACATCTCAAGATGTGAAAAACTTATTGTTTTCAATGTCAAACAATTTATAAGCCTTCATACCAGGTGGGTATCCAATAAAAACAGTAGGGGTTGCTTTCAGTTCAAATTTAGTTATGCCATTTTGTAAAGTGGATGCAAAACATAAAATCCAAATGTCTTGAGAAGATAATAGTCTACTACTTTGCCATATAAGAGCTCATATGGAGTTTTCTAGTTTAAAAGAGGTGAGGGAGTTCGATTGATGAGAAATATAGATGTTAATATACATTCACTCCAAAAGTTCAAGGGAACTCGAGACTGAAAAACGAGAGCTTTGACAACATTCGTTATATATTGATGATTTCTTTCAACAACGAAGTTCTGTTCTAGCCTTCCCACACATGAAAATTGGTGTATAACATCTTTTTGAAGAAAAAATTCAGTAAAAGATAATTCTAGGGCATTGTCTGAATAGAAGATTTTGATTTTCTTGTTATATTGAGTTTCTCCATATGCAAAAAATTGTAGGATGATACAAATTACATCATACTTCTTTTTCATAAAAAACACCCAAGGATATCTACTGTGGTCATCAATCAAAGTAAGCAAGTATTTATAAACAACATATGAATGTGTAGAAACAGGCAAACATCAGCATGTATAGTATCAAAAATAGTAGATGCTTTGTGATTATGAGATTCAAATGATAATCTCTTTTGTTTTGCTAATGGATAGATTTCACATGGATGTGAATGATGCAACGAGGAAGAATCAAGTGACAATATGTTCTTTAAAGTTGATAAACGAGAGATAAAGGGGTGTCCAAGTCTGGAATGCCATATTTTTGGTGAAGTGTGTGAAATAACACTGATAATAGAAAAAGCCTGCACAGAATCAACAGCTTCATGTGGTTTCTCTAGGAGGTACAATCCATCATGTAATCTACCCCTGCCAGTTGTCCTCAAAGTGGATCTTGCCTGAATATCACAACATTCATTTGAAAATTTTATAGATAGAGTATTATCAGACATAAGAACACTAATAGATAATAAATTATATTGAAATTCTGGTACAAAGAGCACATGAAGAAGAGTTATGGATCCAAAGCGGATCACTGAGCCAGCATGATGAACCGGTATTTGTGTTTTATTAGGTAAAAGAACAGAACTAGCAAAAGGCTTCAAATCAGAAAAGATATGTTTTTTAAAACATATATGTGTGGATGCACCTGAGTCAATAATCCATTCACCAAAAGAAGTATCAGAAGAATACGTACATGATTAATAACATCATTGTCAACCTTAACAGCAACTAATTTCGATTGAAGTATGGTAAGTATGTTATGACATTGAGTAATTTCGACTTTGCTTTTGTGACATGCATTCGACGAAAAAAATTCGTCGCTAAACCTTTTTTGTGACAAAAAATAGATTTAGCGAAAAATTATTTTTTAACGTTAAAAGCCAAATTTTTTGTAGTGAATGTTTGGACATTTATTTTACCAAGCTTATTATTAAAATTAAATAGGGTACTAATAGCTCTAAAAAAGAGCTATTATTTCTAGCTTAATTTGGGCTCATTATCGGATTTTACGTGCTTATTTCTCTATTTTGTAGATATTGAACAACCAAGAGGTAGAATTATCTATTTAGAGCTAATCGAGGTTAATTTGAAGTAAATTGGAGTTGATTTGGGCATTCGGGCTTCAAAGGAGTCAAAAAGACCAAAAATTCCCCTGCTTCAGAATAGCAACGCTCACCTTATATGAAGCCCCGATGCTCGCCTGACGCTGCAAGGCAGTAGCCTGATGTACAGGGGTGTGTTTCAAATCTCCGGGGTTGACAGCAATGCTAACGTTGCAACGTTTCCCTAACGCTCATGGCCTTTTTTTTTCGAGCGTTGCAATGCTGCGAAGATTTCTATAAATACCTCCCTTCGTATTTAGGTCAAGGTATGCTGAATTTTGGGGGCTAAATTGATAGAGGCCGAAGTTAACCTTCATTTTTCTTCCTTTCCCTTTAGAATCTAGTGTCTTTAGGTTTGTTTATCTTTTTGTTTTGGGTTGCAATCGATGCATCGTATTTTTATCTCGGATTTTTCTATGAATTGAAAGGTAACTTCTATATAGTTTCTTTGAGCAAAAGTCTTATGCCTAATTTCTTAAGTTTTCGGTAATTAAATTGTGATGTTCTTCAATTCTATGTTTTTCTTTGAATCTTGATTAATTTAGATTTGCATTTGTATGTTGGACTGATAACCCTACCATAATTGCATATCTCTGCTAGTTAATTTCGAACTTGCACGTTTCCTCATAGGTCTATGCTTGAATTTACTCGGTAGCAATGGTTGAATGTGTATGCCTAAGATTTCTAGGTTGTTCTTGAATTTTGGCATTGCATGTTTAATCCAGATTCGAAAAATAAATTGGTTATTGAATGTGGCTTTTCCTAACTGTTAATCGACGTGATTGAATCCTTATTCTTAATGCATATGTTTTTCTAATTTTATATAATTACTAAGAACCCAGTAGATTTGAGAGCATATAGTTGAATTAGGGTATGGTCTTTCCTATGTTAATTAATAATTAGGATGTTTGATTGATTTCGATTTAATTGATTGTCGGCTTTTGTAGAGATTAGTTAAGTCAAATCGATTTGGTAGTCATGCATGTCTAAATTGAACATTCGTTTAATTATCGATTTCCATGATGGAAATTACATAGGATTCTCTCTCTTGCTTTATAAATTAGATAGACTCCTAATCTAGATTATATTTACCATTTTATTTCAATTTCAAATGTTTTATCTCTTCCACACCAAAACTCCTCATTTACCACTCTATTTAGAAAATTAATTTAACGAAACAAATCATGCTTCCCTGCAGATCGACTCGAACTTACCACTGTTGCTATATCTTTGTAGTGATAAGATTAGCTCAGTAAACACAAATTTTCTTTTGATCAAGTTTGAAGCTAATTATCAGCGTAAGTTTTGGCCCTGTAATAAATGGTGTCGTTGCCAGGGAAGCCATTGATGTTTCATTAGTTAATTTCTAGTTAGCGTATTCTTTCACTTGTTTTCCTTTTTGTATCAGTGTTTTAAGCATGAACATATATCATCAACAAGGATGGGAACAATCAAATGAAGCATCTTGACTTAGCGAGGTTCGTGACCTCCGAGATCAACTTGCTGTTGGGTTGTATGTCCTAAAACTCGTAATTTGTAAAGTTAAACATATTCTATTATCAAAGATATTATTCAAAATTACTTCAATAAAGTTGTCATTGAAATCTATAAATTACACTTATAAAGCCTAAATCCAATAAACTAAGATCCATGACTATTATATGAATACTTGAACTTTATGTTGAGACATAAAAGTGGACCAGATTCAAGTAAGTAGTCAAAATGATCTATAGTATACGAATAAGGTTAAGTGCTTTATTCTGGTAACACTATTGGATGCGACCCACTCTGTAGTTGTTACAATTTTTTATAAGGTACTATAAACGAAGTGATCCTGATTCAATCATGTATTGACATGAGGAGTGGAGGTGTGCTATACAGTAAGTTTGCTAAGATTGGACCAAGAAATAAGTCACTTTTACTTTATAACGTTGTTTATTGTTTAAGACTGACTATTTTGCTTAGATAACCTAGGTAACTCGATCTTAATCTTAAGCTAACTATGAACTCCTGTTTATTTAGGATTATCCTTAGATTTACATAGGTGTAGGTTGGCTCAACAGTATCGGCTCAATAAGCCTCCCATTTCAGGGGTAAGACCGAGTAGATAGCTGGGGACATAGGGTGCAATAAGGAATTCACGTCTACTTGATTTAGGGATAAAAGAAAGGTTGTTCTCTTAAGTACTGAATCTAGGTCTTGAACAAGGGCCCTCACCCTCTCATTAGCTCGAGAGGGATCTGGTTTAGTGATTGGATCACAAACTAATTGTTCATTAGAGGAGCAAGATGTAATATGGGGGTAAAACAACATATAGATCCAGCCGTTATTACGAACAACTTGTGAAGGGTCGATTTATTGATTATGGTTAAATCAAGTAGACACAAATATATCTATAGTGAGAAGAGTTCAACTATCGAGCTATAGTTGTGTGACTTGATAGTTAACGAATACTGATTAAATTAGTCTAAAGAGTTTTAGCCAATTAATCTTAAACCGTTGGAGCTCATGATCTGTAGGTCCATAAGGTCCCTCTATTAGCTCGTAAAACATGAACACCTTGAATTAATGAATTGAGTGAATTTAGAATGATATCAATCTGAAGTGTTCAAAATGAGTTTCAAATTGAAATGTTTAAATTAAAATTAAGGTTTGAATTTGAATAAGTTCAAATTCAAATTAGGGTTTGTACAATTATATTTGATATAATTAATCAATGTTTAATTTATCAAAATTAAACGAAATTGGAGAGTTTATAATATTTAAATATTGTATTAAATATTAATTACGTGAATAGGATTCATGTTTTAAATTAGGTGTGTGATTAATTTAATATTTGATATTAAATTATTATTTAATTAATTAAATATGTTTAATTAATTAAAATTAAATTAATTTCTCACTTTATTTCAAATTTCAAAATTTGACATTTTGATTTTGATTTTAATTAACTTTGAATTAATTGAAATTAAAAACAAATAAAAAAAATAGAAATTATAGGAAAGTGGGAATTTCCCACTTCTTGATTGAAGGATAGGTGTTCCTCCATGAATCACACACATTTCCCACTTTCTTCAGCAAACTGAAGTGTCAAGGTTGTTGAACTTGAGTACCTATATGTGGGTCATGAATAAAAACTCTCAAATTTTAAAGGAGATGGGAGATTGCAGCTGAAAAATAAGTTTTGAACTGTTGTACATCTTCTATAAAAAACTCACCCATTTTCCCCTTCATAAATTCACTCCAATTTGGAGTTCCACCACTCAAATTCAAGGCTGAGAATAGTAGAGAAGATCTCTTGGTGGTCACTATTGAATTGGAGTTGGAATCACATGAAGAGCAACTTGGAATTGGGAGAATTCATCAACGGTATGTAGTTTAGAAACCCTCTTCTGAAGTTTTTGTTTAAGCATACTTTTAGAATTCAAATTAAATGTAATTAGAGTGCTTATTGATTCTGTATGCTTTTGTTGCATATAATCTTCTCCTAACAATTGGTATCAGAGCGTGATTTAAGCACTCAATTAGCGTTAATTTGAGTTTTGTGGGTGTTTTTCATAAGTTTTATGAAAAAGATGAACTCATATGGTTTTTCTGAGTTTTAGCACTGTTCTCTCTTCAATTATATTGTAATTCTTATAATTGGCTCTTGTTTGATGGCCTTAATGTGTGTCTAAGTGTCTATAATTTGATTGGAGACATTAGAGTTGCAATTAGGATGTAATTGAAGAAATAAGTGAAGAAGGTCGAGTAGCAGGAATTGAAATTTTCAGCCACTGTCCAATACTCGATGCTCGATGCCCCATACTCGATTGTACTCGATGAGCAACTCGATGGTATTTTATGAAATACTTGATGCACGATGCCATACTCAATGGTACTCGATGCAACTCGATGATATTTTGTGAAATACTCGATGCATGATGCCATACTCGATGGTACTCGATGCAACTCGATGGTATTTAGTGAAATACTCGATGCTTGATGGTACTCAATGATTTTTGCCCCATTCAGCCCAATTTTGAGCATTGGTGGTCCGATTTGAGAGGTTTGGTTTAGTTTAAGGCGGTTCGAGCGATCCAAAAGCGTTTTGGAGCCGGTTTTTGCAAATTTTATAATAATTAGGCTTTTGTTTGCTTGATAATGCTAAAACAAAACCATATTAGTCTATGTTTAATTATTTATGCATGTGGTGTATGTTATAATTAAATAAATCTTGTATGTGCATAAAGTATGTCATGTAGATTGAAAATCCCACCATAGAAAGCATGTTACATGCACTGAAAGTATGTTATAAAGTATTATAATATATAATATGCATGTATAGGGTTTCAAATGTTTTAATATAAAATGTTATATTAAATGTTGAATACCTTTGATGTTGTTATGGATGCTTAACATGTCTAAAATTTTGTTAGTTGTTATAAAATTGGGTTAGACATTTAAAATCCATAACAAAGATAAATTGCATGCTCATATACATTAACCACCTGTTTTAATAATTAAAATAGGTTGGTATCTTGTAAAATTTGGTACAAACTCAACTGGTATATAATCCTGTCTAAGGCTGGGGGTACTTAAGTTGATGGTCTATGGAACACCTCCTACCTGGGGATTATGGCCGAATAATTGAGTGTTGTTAACCAGTTTCATGAGAAAAATGTGAGTGGTGTGAGGTTTTAAAACTGGTTTATCACCTAGACATCGTAGGTTAAATTCAAATATAAACGTTATACTTGGATAAATACCTAGACTTAGGTTGTTTAATTAGCCGGAACAAACTTGAGTAAAAATATACCCAAACAAATAATAGGACACTTAAGTGGGAGTTTAATAACATATATGATATGTTATTAGAACACTTCAGTGGGAGTTTATTAGAATGCTTTAGTGAGAGATTAATAACGTATATAATATGTTTAGCTCTCGCGTCCCTAAGAGTTCACATCGAGATTTATGTTTCGCTTCGTGTCGATTATGAAACTCAACTGTTCCATTCGGAAAGTGTTGGCATGAATCAAGATCAGGTGAATAGAGGAAGTTGTTCACAGTAAAATCATAAGTGATGTTTTGATTTTAAGTCTCACATCCTAAGAATCCACATCGAGATTCATGCTTCACTTCGTATCGATTACAAACCTTGACTGCTCCATTCGGAAGCTATTGGCATGAATCAAGATCAGGTGAATGAAGGGAAGTTGTTCAATGTAAAACCAAATATACGATATATTGATAAAACCAAATATACGATATATTGATTTTAACTTTCACATCCCTAGACAATTCACACTGTGAGATCTGTGCAGCGTTTCGTGTCGATTATGAACCTCGACTGCTCCATTCGGAAAGTATTTGCATAGGATCAAGATCAAGGTGAATGGAGGAAGTAGTTCATAGTAAGTGGGTGAAGGATATGTGTCAACACATCTTGTGGTCTCTTTCATTTGTTTGGACTGTGAGATTCCTATGTTGTGCCTGCTTGTCGTCTTTAAGTTAGTCTTGCTAGTCATTTAACGACGACTATCCTTTCGGAGGGGTGTAGCATGGGATTCTGTAACAACTCAAACTTCATAAATGGATAGGATTTTTTAGGTCGTTTTCTAAACTTGACTTTCCAATTCGATACAATCGTTGGGGCCAACCTTCGAGGTCCAAAAATGGAGGGTTACATTTACGGAATTACTAAAGTGTTAGTAAGTTTTAACAAAAAATGGTAGCTAAATGACTATCAGAATATAAGTTATTCTGAAGATAGTATTTAGTCAAGAATGTCTTGCTTTAGTGAAGGAGTATTCGACTACCTCTTGATAGCACTTATTCTGACTCACTATAGTATTGTTGCAAATAAATAATGATTATGGGTACATTATTACTTTTTTGCTAAAACTTGATTTGGATTTAGTTACAATTTACTAATAAGAATATGTTTAAATTTTCAGCATGTCAAATTCTTCTAAAATACTCGCTGCTTTAATTAACGGTTATAACAATTCAACATGCAAATTACTAGCAAAAGATTATTCATGAAAGGTATGTAGTTTAGAAACTCTCTTATAAAGTGTATGTTTAAGTATGCTTTTAGAACTCAAATTAAATGTAACCAGAGTGCGTACTGATTCTGTTTGCTTCTATTATATGTTATCTTATCCTAACACTTGCTAAGTTAACTTCTTTGGTTAGTCAGTTAGTTGCAGATAACTCGCAATATGTGCAAGCATGTAGATTGATCACCCTAAGCAAGCATGCCCAAGTTTGCAGTGGAGCCTTATGCCACGAGACTACTCCATGGGAGGGTATCCTAGTTATATGGATGACGATTTTCATCGACCTAGATGGGAGGAGTCTTATGACTATGGAAACCTAGGATGGGACCAGTTCTACTATGATTCAAACTCTGCCACATCCGATATGATGATGCATGCTCACATCATTGACTCAGGTATGTCATTAGAAGATGTGATTAGACACTTGCTATTAACAATAATTTTTTTAGTAGGAGATTCGCGACCTCAAGGAGAGCTTTAGTTTTCAAACTGAGGTTGAAGTGGATCTTCAGAGTTTGAGAGACTTAGTCACTCAACTTTCTGATTCAGTTGAGAGAGGATGGGAACCCCTATTACATACATCTTATGACATCACCAAGGCGCACAACGATGAGGTAATCTATGTTGACGTTGAGGATGAATTGGAGGATAGCGTGCCATGTTTTGGACTAGTTTGTGAGGACTATTGAGAGTTTGAGCCTAAACCCATCGATTTGAAGGTGATAGAGTTAGAGGTTGAGAAACCTCGCCCTGTTCTACCGTTTGGTATATCGTATATTTTTTAGTTTTGTTCATCTTGTTTTCAATGTTGGGATTGGTATCCTAAATCTCTTTGTAATTTCGTAGTTTGTAAACACTGTATAAACATATTGTTGTTAATAAAATAAGTGTTAACATATACTCAATCCAATGAACAAAGATCCAAGGTTATTTCATGTAATTTAAACAAGTATATAGAGACAGACAAGTTGATCTTGTTTAAATGATAACCTAAATGGTCTATAGTAGATAGATACGGTTGCGTACCTTATCCTTGTGTACTACGGATATGGCCCGCTTTGTAGGTGTTATAAGTATTGTAAAGTGCTACAAATGATCTAATCCTGATCATTCATATAAAGACATGCAAGCAGGGGTATCATGTATAAAGAGTTTGTATAAGACCGGACCACGAAATGATTAGTCTCTTTATATAACACCGTTAATAATAGAGACTTACATTTCACTAGGATGACCATAGGTGACATGACCTGAATCCTGAGTGAGTTGCGAATTTCTACTCATGAAGGCGGTCCTTTGATTTGTATGGGTGAGAGTGGCCAGATTGCCAACTCAACAAATCTACCATTTTGGGGATTCGTCTGACTGGAGAGCTGGGAACATAGCTACACAAGACGAAATTCACTCATTCCTTGATACAGGGGCAGGTAGATAAATTGCTCCCTTAAGGGCTGATTTCGAGTCTTGAACATAGTGGCCACATCCCCTCCTGGCCTGAGAGGGACGTGGTCATAATGGGACTATGACTTATTGTTCATTAGAGAAATTAGTGGTACTTAAAGAGTTAAATGTAACTATAGGGGCAAAAAAGTATTTTGGCCTAGCGGTACTTACGAGCAATTTGTGAAGGGTCATTGCACTTATGAATAGTTATATTTAATGGACACAAAAATATATCTGTAGTGCAAAGAGTGCAGCTGTCGGTCTTTAGTGGAGTGCCCGACAGTTAACAGATGGTGAATAATATAATTAAAGAGTTTAATTAAGATGTACCGTTGGAGTTTCAAGCTACAGGTCCATGAGGTCCCCTTGGTAGCTCAAAAGAATTTAGTTGAGAAACAGTTTTTGGATTAATTTGAATTGTTCAAATTAATAGAGGAATTTAATTATATATGATATAATTAAACTATTTCAATTATATGTGTTTTAATTATATGTATTTGATACATTATAGCTTAATGGGAGGAAACAAATATTTGATGAGATTATATGTTATATTTGATATAACATAAAATTTAATATAAATATAATATGATAAGTTAGTTATCATATTTATTTATATTATATTATTATTTGAATAATAAGGAAGGGACTTACAACTCCCTTCCTCATCTTTTCGGTTATTTTTTATGACACGCGGAATAAAAGAAAAATAGTTTTTCTTCTTCCTCTACGTTTTAAACCTTGTTGTTGAACGATTGAAGAAAGACAAAAGATTTCTATATCTTTGAGTGTTCGTGTGAAAAAGCTTTCAATCTTTCTCCTCCATATTAATCTTCCCCTCTAAACCAAAATAGTCAGAGCCCACCACTCTTGGGTTCTCACCCTGAGAATACCAATGCAACACTGTGGTAGTGTCCAGATTTTTGTTCGAGATCTATCTTGAAGTGTACGTGCCTATTCGGGGGATATTTACGAAGAAAAGGTTCTTCAAAAGTAATATTTCCTAAATTCTTTTCTTGTAATAGCATGATGTAATTTAATTTAAATGCATATCTATTTGTATGTTTACTGTAAACTTTGGATTCGATAATTAATAAAATTTGGTCAATCAGCTTCCGCTCAAGGTTCTCCTCATCAGAGTTCCTTCACTCAAGAGTCAGTTGAGTCAGAGTCTTTATTTTCTGAAGAGTCATTCCTTGAGTCTTTTGATTCTTTCTTTTTACCATTTTTTTAATAATACGAAAAATACCGAATTTGACCTGTCTAGTTCTCTTCTAAAGATGAAGAGCCATATAGCCTTACCAGGCTTTATCGACTCATCTAAGAAAGGACCAGAGAAATACAAGAATTTCTTTATGTCTTGATAGGGGATAGGTCAGGTCGAGCAATCGACATTAAAAATTTGCTTTTCTTGGAGGGAGCCAGGTGATAAAAATTTATTGTTTTCTATATTTGTTTTCTAGCTTAGGTTTTTTTGTTTTGTTTTTGTTGTTGTTTTGTAGGGATGACCTAGAAGAGAGGAACATCTTTCTAAGAGGCGAGCCCTACTACTACCACCATCCCATGCGCGACTATGTTTTCAGGGGAGGTTTTCTATTCCCTTAAATTTTTTTTTTTTATTGAGTAATACTTGAGATATATTGAGGACAATGTATTACTTTAAGTTGGGGGTGTGGTGCATGTTGGATAATATATTAGCTTAGGGTCCTTGAGCACTGTGCTCGGACAATGCTTGTGTGCTATGATTACCTTGTTAGCTTGTTTGCTCTATTGTTATCATGATAGTTTATGATGCACTCTTCCTGTAATAAAATTTATATGAAAGAACGTTAGGAATGCATGATCATGATTTTAGCCCAATTTAAAAAAATTTTCTTATCTATCATGCATCTTTAAGTCATTATTTTATGATATTAAAGCCTTGCATGCTTAGAATTAGGTTATCTGGTTTGTACTTCTGTTGTCACCCCGAAAAGTCCACCTTTGACTTAGGAGTAACCATACTTGTTGTAGAGCGAAAACTAGACAAAGTTGATAACATAGGGCCTACTGTGAACTAAAAAAAAAAGATAAGAAAAAGAAAGAAAAGAAAATTAATTGCAATTTTGAAAAAAAAAATGCATAAAAAATAAGTTATTAGTTGACATGCCTACAAAAAAAGGCATAAGCTCAAAAAAAAAAAAAAAAAAAAATGGTGTGCATGTGTGCATGGATAGAGGTGAAAAGAGCCACCTACGTCGTGTCTAGATAGGGCTCGAGAGAATAAAGTGATAGGTTCCCGATGGTTGGGTGTGAAAGCTAGCCCTCTAGGTAAAATAAATGCTTTTATGTTTTATGTGTGTGTGTTTAGACACCCTTATCCTTAGTGTTGTCTTTTTTTTTTTTTTTTTTGCAAGTGTTATATGTCCGAGGTGATAACTGAACCAAAGTAGGAGAAAATGAGATGAGAACCTTTTTAAAATTTTTCAGGTTGTGCGAGCTTAACTAGTAAGACTTCTAGGCTCACTCACGCATGAATAAATTAAGAATATTTCTTAAACTTGTGCTTCATTGATTGATCATAATTGATTTTTTTTCTTAATTTCAAATTTTATTCGATTTGACTGTTGAGATTGGAGTAACAACATTGAAGTAAGCGAGCATATCTTTGATTGATTTATATTCTATTTTGTATGTTCCTACCTTGCTCGAGATGAGCAAGAATTAAGTTGGGGGTGTTTGATAGCTCTCAAAAAGAGCTATTATTCCTAGTTTAATTTGAGCTCGTTATCGAGATTTTACGTGTTTATTTCCCTTTTTGTGTGTACTGAGCAACAAAGAGGTAGAATTGTGATTTGGAGTTGATCAGAGTTAATTTGAAGCAAATTGGATTGATTTAAGCATCCGGGCTTTAAAGGAGTTAAAAAGGCCAAAATACCCTGCTTCACGTCGCAACGCTCGCCTTATACGAAGTCCCGATGCTCGCCTAATTTTCAGGCAATAGCCTGATGTACAGGGAGCATTGCAATGCTACTCCCTAGCATTAACGCTCCGGAGTTGGCAACAAGCCATATTTGCAACGTTTCTCTAACACTCATATCCTTTTTTGTCGAGTGTTACAACACTGTTTCCAACATTGCAATGCTGCAAAGATTTCTATAAATACCTCCCTTCGTCTTTAGGTCAAGATATGCTGAATTTTTGGGCTAAATTGATGGAAGTCGAAGTTAAATATATATATAATAATGTATTATAGTATATTATATATGTATGTAATAATATATATATATGTATATGTATATGTATATGTATGTATATATAATGTATTATGTATGTAATATATGTATATATATTCTCTTTGTTAAAGTTTGATTACTTTGTATTGATTAATTTGTGAATTTTTAATATTTTTCTTTTAAAATTGTTATGATATTTGTCTTTTGTTTAAAGTTTACAATAAATATCATAGATTATTGGTATTTAGTATTTTAATTTTATGTAATTTTATTTATTAGTCATGTGTTGTATATAAATTTACATATTTTCATTAAAAATAAAAAAATAAGTTATAAGCCGATAATCCAACCCAACCCAACTCGAACTTTAAGGATTGGGTTGGGTTGGGTTGGAAACTTTATTTAGGTCATTTGGATTGCCAATCAAACCAAATCGAATTTTCGAGTTGGTCCAAAAAATACTCTCAACCTAACCCAACCCATGTACATCTAGAATATAGTGTCTTTAGCGTTTTTTTTTTTTTTTTATCTTTTTGTTTTGGTTTGTAATCGATGGATTGGATGTTTATCTCATATTTGTTTATGAATTAAGAGGTAACTTCTATTTATTCTTTGAGCAATAGCCCTATGTGTAATTTCTTGAGTTTTCTATATTTAAATTGTGACGTTCTTTAATTCTATGTTTTTCTTTGAATCTTGATGAATTTAGATTTGCGTTTGTGTATTGGACTGACGACCCTATCATGATTGCATATCTCTACTAGTTAATTTTGAGTTCGCACGTTTCTTCGTAGTTCGCCTAAGCTTGATTTTACCCAGTAGCAATGGTTGAATGCGTATGCTTGAGATTTATAAGTTGTCTTTGAATTTTGGCATTGCATGTTTAATCTAGATTCGAAAAATAAATTGGTTAATTGAATGTGGCATTTCCTAACTTTTAATCGACGCGATTGAATCCTTATTCTTAATGCATATATTTTTTTAATTTTATATGATCACTAAGAACCCAGTAGATTTGAGAGCATATAGTTTAATTAGGGCATGGTCTTTCCTACCATAATTAATAATTAGGACACTTGATTGATTTCGATTTAATTGATTGTCGACTTTTGTAGAGATTAGTTAAGTCAAATCGATTTGGTAGTCGTGCATGCATAGAATTGAATGTTTGTTTAATTATCGATTTTCATGATAGAATTTGCATAGGATTCTCTCTTGCTCTAGAAATTAAATAGACTCCTATTCTAGATTACATTTACCATTTTATTTTAATTTCACACGTTTTTTCTCGTCCACACCAAAACCCCTCATCTACCGCTCTAGTTAAAAAAATTAATTTAATGAAACAAATCGCGCTTCCCTACGGAATGACTTGGACTTACCATTGTTACTACGTCTTTGTAGTGATAGGAATAGTTCGGTATACACAAATTTTCTTTTGATCAAGTTTGAAGCTTATTAATGACGTAATTTCGAGCCTGTCAGGTACTGAAAGTGTTAATTTTAATTTTTTAACTTCTTTGGATTGAATTAATTTTGCATGAAATTATTGTTCAAATTATTTGATAGCCAAAAGTATATTGATTTGCTTAATTGGGCCCACGCTAGAGAAAATATTTTAATTAGTTTTATTAAACCCTATTCAATCCTCTAGGGTTGTCAGATCCTACAACTTTGACCTTCTTTTCTTTTTCTCATTATAGTCCAATTTTCTTTAGAAGTAAATAATTTTTCTACCTTTTTATTATTTAAACACTAAAACGTTGAATTAATTTTCTGATTTTATGTTGAACATTAAATATATTCATTTTTCTTGACAAATTTTAAAATTTAGCAATTTTGTATATTTAAATGGTATTTGAATAACTCAAATATAAACTTAAGTTTTAATTATAAAATATAAACTTTAACTAAATGTCTCCGAAGAAGATGTTTGTGCCAAAAAGAAAAAAAATCAATTGTAAATTTGTATTTTAGGAAAAAGAGTCCAAGTGCCATAAGAAATTGAGACCCCATGCGGCTCACGTGATGTTTAAATCAGACACTTGTACATTATCATAGTTTGAGCGACTATTTTTCTCGAAAATGTAAATTCATAACATCTTCCTAGGAAGATATTCAATTCATGTTTATAATTTAAAACTTTAACTTTGTAATTGAGTGATTGTCGTTTAAATTGATAAAGTTGTTAAATTCTAATTTTTATAAAAACTAAATATATTTATTTTTATCATAAAATTATAAAATTAATTTAACATCTTAAAATCAATTATAAAATTAATTTAACAGCTTTAAAACCTTAAAAAGGTTTCACTATCCTAAATTGAAAAAAAAAGTAGGAAAACATTTAATTGAAGATACAAAATAACTGAAAAAATGTGAAAAGAAAAGGAAAAAAAAATCGATATTCATAAACAAATTTAATTTTTTTAATCAACATAAACAAACTTAATTAATGGGTTGCAAAATGCAATCCAAAGAACTAATATAAATAAATTAATAGAATATTTAGATTTTAGTTTCTTTTAATTTTGTAAAAAATTAAATAATTTTTAACATAAAATTAGAAAGTTAATTTAACATTTTATTGTTAATCTAAATCTTAAAAAAATTTCAATGTCCTAAGAAAAAATTATTTAACTTTAAAGAAAAATGGACTAGAAAGAAAAAAAGAAAAGAGCGTCAAAATAAATGAGGTGAAAAAGAAAATAAAAGAAAAAACATTTGATACATATATATTACAACCCAAAAAACCTAATATAAATATATAAAAAAAGTAGTATTTTCATTAATTTCTAAAAACTGAACTAATAATAAAATATTTATATTTCGGTTTCTGGTAAAGATGGAAGTGAATAAGACACAAAAAAAAAATAATAAAAAAAAAAATAAACTCTATTTTTACAAATAGTTTCGAGACAACTGTTTTTTGCAAATTGTGTCTAAAATCATTCTATTCTTATATTTAATCCATGAACAACCGAAAGATGTTTTGTATTGTGTTTCTTAACTAAAGCCAAAAACCATGCTACATCTTTATCTTCATGAATATTAAATAAATTTTGAACTTCATTTATAACAAAATCTAATAAAGCTAATAGATTTATAGAAAAAGTAGATGCATTCAAACAAATCTCCTTCACTATTAAACGTACATAATCTTAAAAAATCGTTACATCATCTACTAAAACTCCAATAGCCTTATAATTCAAATAACAATATTTTTCATTTTATATTCCACTATGAAAAGCAACTTTTGGAATAACCATATTTTAAAATTTCTACAAAAATAAAACAAAAACTCGTGAATAACAATATGTTCTAATATCTATTAAAGGGAAATAGTAGTCTATCACTATGATGTTATGGTTGATGCCCTAAAGTCTCGTATCCTGTAGTTTGTAAACAGTTTGTACGAACGCTTGTGTTGTATAATATATGATATTTTACTTCACATCTTATATTTGCTCAGTTGCATGTTTTATTTGTTTTACCACAAACCAATAAACATAAAATCCCTGGTTATTTGTATGTAACTCAAGCATGTATGTGGTGACATACAAGTGGATCATGTCTTGAGTGATAACCAAAATGGTCTATAGTATATGGATATAGGAGGGAAACTTTATCCTGGCAACGCTACGGATGCGGCTCGCTTTGTGGAATGGTCACAAGTGTTGTGACTTATCACAAATGGTATGATCCCGATCATTCGTGTTGGGGACATACGAGCGGGACATCTTATACAAAGAGTTTGGATAAGACCTGGTCACGAAGTGTTAACGTCTCATTATATAACACCGTTCATGATAGAGACTTCACTTCACTAGGATGACCATAGGTAACATGACCTTAATCCTGAGTGAGCTGGGAACTCCTACCATTGAGGGTGGTCTTTTGGTTTGTATGGGTGCGAGTGGCCAAGCGCCGATTCAAACCTACCATTATGGGGATTCGTCTGATTTGGGAGCTGGGAACTCAGCTACATAAGATGGAATTCACTCCTTCCCCGAGGCAGGGGTAAGTAGATAGATAGCTCCCTTAAGGGCTGATTCCAGGACTTGAACGTTGTGGCGCCACACACCTTCTCTTAGCCCAAGAGGTGTTCACACATAGTTTGACTATGTTGTATTGTTCATTAGAGGAATTAGTGGTACTTAAGGAGTGAGATATAACTACAGAGGCAAAAGAGTAATTTGGCTCAGTTGTACTTACGAGCATCTATGAAGGGTCATCGTACTCATGATTGGTTATATCTGATGGACACAAAAATATATCTGTTGTAAGAAGAGTTTAGCTGTTGGTCTTTAGTGGAATGCCTGACAGTTAATGGATGGTGGATCTCGTGGCTAAAGAGTTTAGTCAAGTATTCACGGACCATTGGACCTTCGAGCCACAGGTCCATTAGGTCCCCTGGGTAACTTGGATAAAGTCGAGAATCAGTGTTTGGGTTAATTTGTTCAAATTGATAGGAGGAAGTTCGATTATATATGATATAATTAGACTAGTTAATTATATATGATATAATTTGCTAAATGTATGAGATACATTATTTTGGAGGAAATTAGATATAAATATGATTTATATCAAGTAGAGGAGAAATTACTATAGTAGATATGTGATATCAAACTATAAGTTAAAAATATAATATGATTATATTTATTAATATTTTAATTGGTTAATTATATGATAATTAACCCAAAATCACGTTCGGATGTGCATTAGTGGGGAACAGCGTCGGTTATTGTAACCGATGAATAAAAATAAAATTTGTTTTATTTTGAATCGTTCGTCCGAAAAAAGATCAAGGTTACGTTGATGTGAAAACGTAATCGATCGCTTAAAATTGAGAGCCTATACGATAGTCACTCAGTGCCTAAACGATCGTCTACCTAACACCTAAACGATCGCACACTAAGTTCTAAATGATCGGTTAGCTTTCCTAAACGATGGTATAGTGTGTCGTATTTGCTAAACGATCATCTTCTGTTTTCTAAACGATCCTTCAGTAAAATCTACATGATTGTGTAGTTTCTCCTAAGCGATAAGCATCTTGCTACACGATAGCTTCATATTCCCTCCCACTTGTTTATCGCCTACACGATCAGTTCTTCCTCCTACCTCTACCAAACTCATCAAAGACCATGCTTTGGGTTCTCACTTCGAGAATACCTGGGGCTCTTTTCTGGTGGTGTCGTCTCCACTGCGTTCGTGTTTTTGCGGTTGTTTGTGCTACTGTAGTCGACGGATCTGTTGGGCGTTGGTTGATCGGATAGAGGTCATCAGCTGCGTTGAGTTCCAAAGTTTAAAGACCATCTTCAACTGGTATGTGAACTCTCTCCCTTGTTATTTGTTGTTCAAAACATGCCGTTAATTACTATTTGTTTGCATAACTGTGTGTTTGAATGTATTTAATATATTTTGGTCATTATGAAATTAGAGCGATCCGAACGCGCTCATGGAACTCTTCGGTAGGAGATCCTTCATATGACTGATACCAGTCTATAACTAGGCTTGTCTTTCAACTAATATCAATAAGAAACAATGAGCATCAATAAAAATGATAATAATGGCATATATTCTATCAATGATAGCCACTATCAATGATAGCCAATATACGACTATCACTGATATGTTCCTATCAACGATTGCAGTTTATAAACCATAAGTTTAATACAGTGAAATTTACAGAAAATCATAAATGATAAACTTAGACAAGCTAGCCTGTTAATAGAAGAAGGTGAAATCAACTTCAAAGTTTGTTGGTTCAATTAAACACAGAACTGTCTATAAATACTTTTGTAATCTTTACTTGTGTACTTAGAAAAATTACATTAGAAAAAAAAAAGTAGAAAAGAAAGAAACTCATCTCTATAAAGAAATAATCTCTCCATCTCTTAATGATCAGCTTCTCTTCGTGGATGTAGCCTATTTTTAGGTCGAACCATGTTAATCCTTAGTGTTCTTGCTTCTTCTCTTCATCTACTTTATCTTCTTGCTCCAAATCTTCAGCTCCATCGCCATTCTTGCAGCATTTCGGCAGCCCTTCCTCAATTTTCTTTTCCCTCTCAGTTAGCTTTTGTAAGAAAAAATAATTTTTGTTTGTCATCAAAATCATCCCATTTCAATGAGTGCTTGAGATTAATTGTGGTTGTCAACATGTATGGTCAAGATCCTCCTTCACATGGATTGTGCTTTTAGCACAAGGTATTAGCTTCCAACTGATTAAAAAAGGCAGTAAGTGGTTTTCTTCTTCGGGCCAAACTTTACTTTTTGCAAAGCCCAATTTAATCAGGTTTTATTAGTTTCTCAAAGCCCATCAGTGTAACAAGTTGTATCAGAGCCTGCAAGAAAACTTCAAGAATAATCAAGAACTAAAATAAAGTGAATTCTGAAGCTTTTCGAATTCAAAGGAAAAGAAATGGTAGTAGCAAGATATGATATTGAAAAATTTGATGGGAAAGGAGACTTTGGCTCATGGAAAGCCAAGATCAAAGCAATCTTGGGGCAACAAATGGCTCACAAGGCTCTTGAAGATCTAACCAAGCTATCTACCACAGCAACAGAAGAAAAGAAGGAGAATATGGAGCTAATTGCTCATGGTACTCTTGTTCTTAATTTGTCGGATAGTGTATTAAGACAAGTAATTGACCAAGAAACAACATTCAAGATGTGGACTAAGCTGAATGAGTTGTATGAGACAAAGAACCTGCCAAACAAGCTTTTCCTGAGGAAAAGGTTTTTCACCTTCAAGATGAGCTTCTCAAAGTCCTTAACAGAAAATCTAGATGACTTCAAGAGGATTACAACCAAATTTAAGACTCAAGGTGAAGAGATTGGAGTTAAAAATAAAGCTTTTGTGCTTCTTAATTCACTACAAGATTCCTATAAGGATGTTAAGACTATCCTAAAGTATGGTAGAGACTCTTTAACAACTGATATAATAATTTCAGCTCTTAAAATCAGAGAAATAGAGCTCTTAACCAGCAAAGAAGATAAACCCAGTGTTGAGGGTTTATTTGTTAAAGGGAAGTCTAAACAGAGCAACAAGGAAAAAGGAAAGCAAAACTCAACAGAAGAAGGTAAAGAAAAAACCAAGGTTAGATGTAAATATTGTAAGAAGTTGGGACATCTAATCAAGGATTGTGGAACCTTGAAATGGAAAAATGAATAGAAGAATAAGCAACCACAATCACAGCCTCAACAGAAAAACCAGAAAAGTCAATCAGGAGAAGCCTCAGTCTGTGAGGACTTCTATTTCTATTCAGATGCCCTAGCTACATCAAATTTAAAGGCAGATGAGGGATCAGATAAGAACCTAGATTGGGTTCTAGACTTAAGGTGTTCTTTTCATATGACACCTCACAAGGATTGGTTCAGCATATACAGAGATTTGGATGGAGGCTCAGTATACATGGGTAATAATAACTCATGTCCAGTAGTTAGTATTGGTTTTGTGTCACTCAAGCTTGAAGATGGATCAGTCAAATTACTAAGAAATTTTAGACATGTGCCTAAGTAGAAGAGAAATTTGATTTCACTAGGCATGCTTGACTCAATCAGCTGTGATTATAAGGGAAAGGAGACTACAGTGAAGTTTTGAAAAATAGTAAGCCTACTTTTAGAGAGGTCAAGATAAATGGGGTCTATGTTGTTCAAGAAGTTCAGAAACTACATTCAGCCTTAGTTGTGACTTCTAAACAGCCTACTTAAGGAGATCTTTGGCACAAAAGTCTTTCTCATATTAGTGCCAAAGGTCTATAAGCTCTTGCCAATCAAGGAATTCTACTTAAGGGAATTCATCAAAGCTTATCCTTCTGTGAACACTGTGTGATAGGCAAAGCTACAAGGCAGAGTTTTGTAAAGGCTAAGCATACAACTAAGGCCATCCTTGATTATGTGCATTCGGACTCATGGGGCCCTTCACCTTTCCAATCTTTGAGTGAAGCTAGGTACTTTTTAACCTTTATAGATGATTACTCTAGAAAATGTTGGATATTTTTCCTTGGATTTGGTGTTTGATAAATTTAGAAAATGGAAGTCTATGGTTGAAAAACTATCTAACAGCCAAATAAAATGTCTTAGAACTGATAATGGGCTTGAGTACTGTGCAGAAGAGTTTAATGTTTTTTGTAGATAGCAGGGGATCATTAGACACAAGACTGTTAGATATACACCTCAGCAAAATGGGGTGGAAGAGAGATTGAATAGAACAATCATGGAAAGAGTGAGAAGTCTTTTGTCAGATGCTATTCTTCCTGAGAAGTTTTGGGCTGAGGCAGCATCTTACACTATCTATACTCTTAATAGATGCCCTCATGCCTCTCTTAATTTGCTAACTTTAGAAGAAAGGTGGACCAAACAACCTTCTAACCTAAATAATCGAAGGGTGTTTAGTTGCATAGGTTTTGTACATCAGAACAAGGGGAAGTTGACTGCCCGAGCTGTGAAATGTATGTTCTTGGATTTCACTGAAGGAGTGAAGGGTTTCAGAATGTAGCATCCTACAGAAGAAAGGTGTATTACTAGTAGAGATGTTATTTTCAAGGAGACAGAGATGTTCATGCAATAATCTACTCCAACTGTTACAGCACCTCAAGGAAAGTATGATACAATTGAGGTGAAGCAAGTTTTTAACCCTACTACTGATCCCTCAAGCTCAGAATCACATTTTGATAAATTACCTTATCATGAAGAGGATGTAGAAGATGCTATCTCTGATCCAGAGCAAGAGAAACCAGATCTAAAAGGTTGTAGCCTAGCAAGAGATAGGCAAAGAAGAACTATTGTGCCCCCTTCAAGATATGATGACTATATCAATTTAGCTCTAAATGTTTCAAACCTAAATAATGAAGCTGAACCCTTTACTTTCGAAGAAGCAATAAGCTGTCCTAAAGCTAAATTGTGGATAGAGGCAATGATGAAGAAGTTGATTCAATTGTTAAAAATGACACTTGAGAGTTGGCTCTTTTGCCTAAAGCGTGCAAACCAATTGCATCCAAATGGGTTTATAAGTACAAAGAAGGATTCCCTAATGGTCAAGGACCTAGATATAAGGCTAGGTTGGTAGCTAAGGGATTTAGTCAAAGACCAGGTGTTGACTACAATGAGATATTTTCTCCTGTGGTCAAGAAAACTTCTATCAGACTTTTACTGTCTACTGTGGCTCAGAATGATCTAGAGCTGAAGCAACTTGATATTAAAACAGATTTCCTACATGGTTTCCTAGATGAAGTCATTTACATGAGTCACCTAAAGGATATGAAGTCAAAGGGAAAGAAGATCATTTCTGACTACTTAAAAGGTCAATATATAGTCTTAAACAGTCTCCTAGGTGTTGAAACAGAAGATTCAATGATTTTGTTCAGAATAATGGTTTTACCAAGAATTCTTATGATAGTTGTGTTTATATAAGTACTAACACCTACTCACATCCTATCTTTCTACTTCTCTATGTGGTTGATATGTTTCTATCAGGAACAACTATGCAAAACTTAAATAAAGTTAAATATCTACTTAAATCAGAATTTGAAATGAAGGATATGGGTAATGCAAATACAAATAGAATATTAGGCATTGACATAATCAGAAACAGAAAATCATGCATTCTTAGCATTGATCAGTCTCAATATGGTTAGAAGTTACTCAAGAAATATCATATGACAGAAGCTAAATTAGTTTGTATCCGTTTTGCAAATCATTTCAAACTTTCAGTAGAGAACTTACCGAAGGAATCAGACATTGAATACATGAAGACAATGTCAACTATTCCTTATTCCCATGTTGTGGGAAGTGTAATATAATTAATGATATCTACAAGACTAGATATTGCTTATGCTACAAGTTTAGTAAGTAGGTACATGGCTAATCTGGGTAAGAGGCATTGGGAGACAACTAAATGGATAATGATGTATCTTAAAGGCACTTCAAGTGCCAGATTACTGTATCAACAATTATCAGACAGAGAACCGGAATTAGTAGGGTATGTTGACTTTGACTATGCTGGAGACTTAGACAAGAGGTGATCCCTATCAGGTTATATCTTCCTATATAGAAGGTGTGTTCTAAGCTGGAAGGCTACATTACAGTCAGTAGTAGCCCTCTCTACTACTGAAGCTGAATTTGTAGCCCTTTCAGAAGCAGTAAAGAAGGGACTATAGCTAAAAAGACTCCTACGTGATTTTGTGATCAAGCAAGATACAGTAAATATTTTTTGTGATAATCAAAGTACTATACATTTGTCTAAACATCCTCAATATCACAACAGAACGAAGCACATAGATGTGAAATTTCATTTCATACGAGAACAGATTGAAAATAAATAGATTGAAGTGTTAAAAGTACATACCTTAGAAAATACTTCTGATATGTTAACCAAGACTGTCACTCAGCTCAAACTTAAAAAATGCCTTGATATTATAGGGTTTGAGTTGAGAGACAAAGGTTGAAGAAGAAGAGGGTTAGTCAAGAGAAGCTGAAGAAACTACTTGAAGTTTTCTTTCAAGGTGGAGATTGTTAATAAAAGAAGGTGAAATCAACTTCAAAGTTTGTTGATTCAGTTATACACAGAACTGTCTGTAAATACTTTTGTAATATTTACTTGTGTACTTAGAAAAATTACATCAGAAAAAAAGTAGAAAAGAAAGAAACTCATCTCTGTAAAAAAATAATCTCTCCATCTCTTAATGATCAGCTTCTCTCCGTGGATGTAGCCTATTTTTGGGCCGAACCACGTTAATCCTTGGTGTTCTTGCTTCTTTTCTTCATTTACTTTATCTTCTTGCTCCAAATCTTCAGCTCCATCGCCATTCTTGCAGCATTTAGGCAGCCATTCCTCAATTTTCTTTTCTCTCTCGATTAGCTTCTGTAAGAAAAGCATAACCTTTGTTAGTCATCAAAATCATCCCATTTCAATGAGTGCTTGAGATTAATTGTGGTCGTCAATGTGTATGGTCAAGATCCTCCTTCACGTGGATTGTGCTTTTAGCACAAGGTATTAGCTTCCAACTTATTAAAAAAGGTAGTAAGTGGTTTTCTTCTTCGGGCCAGACTTTACTTTTTGCTAAGCCCAATTCAATCAGGTTTTATTAGTTTCTCAAAGCCCATCAGTGTAATATAGCTGTAATATCAAACCTAAAAATATCAAGTATCAAAATATACTGATATGTTTCTACAAATATTATACAATATCGAAAATCGCTTCTTTAATTAATTGATCAGACCTCAAAATATAAAAAAAGATAGTGAAAAATGCAAGGAAGAAAGCAAAGCTTCATGAAAGCACAATAAGCTTCCCTCACCATCCACTCCGTTCAAGGGAGATCCTAAATCAAAGAACATAAAAAGGAAAGAAATGGGAGATGCAAGGCAGTCCACGGAGGAAGAAAAGGGAAAATAGAAAAGGAAAGTTAATAACATGGAAATGTGTGCATCTGAGAGTAGATTTGAAATTTTCAAATAAGAGTAAATATTTCAAATATATACTATATTTTAAGATTATTTTCGTGATTGTAATATCATGTATAAATTTCCTAAAGTCTAAGAATTGGAGCACAAAACAGAAGTTCCATGGCTTCAACACTGGAAACAAAAAAGAAAAAAACATGGGTTTTTTTTATGGTGTAGTTGCCAAAATCAGAAGAAGAAAAACCTCACTAATTTAAGTTTTTTTTTTTTTTTTTTTTTTTTTTTTTTTTTTTTAATAGGCTTTCGTGTATGTGTTTTGTTTCATTAAAGAGTTTGAATGCTATTGTAAAAATGATTCTTAAGCATTTTTTATTGGGATAAAAATGAGTGATTATTATTTTTTGAAAATTTCTAGTAACATACACATGTACTGATACAAAGAACTAAATCATATTGAGTGAATCAATATATACTTGAAATTCAAATTTAATTTGGAATTGCTTGATAGTATTATTTCCTAGTAAAATTGGACAGTCAACTAATTATTCTAAATTAACAACTAAACTGAATGAAATATACAAATTATCAAACAATTCTTGAATCAGATAGGGTGGACAAAACTTTTGCAGGTTGTTCATTTATGTTATGTATATGTAAAGTATTTTTGAGGGAGTGGAAAATGATTGGCCATATTATGGGATATGCACCCTTCTCAAGGTGATACATATGCCTTTTGATCTTCTACCACTTTCAATCTGTTTTTTTCCCCTTCTCTATAAAGCTGGTGGTTATGTCTATGTCCATATTTTGATGAGTATCCATGGACCATTTCTAGATATTCAGAGGAAATTTTTGAACGTGACATGTAGTTTAAAGGAATAAATATTGGAACCATCCACTTCGTGGATATTCTATACCCTCCCTCATTTTTTATTCTAATTTTTATTTCAATAGTCTAATAATATAAATTAACCTTTTAAAAGTTGATGATTGGATTCCGTATAATTACTATGAAGCATATTTTAGCCACTAACTTATTATAAGAAATTTTGTGAACCCTCTCTCTCCACACATAAATTAAAAACATATTATAGATCACTAAACATGTATGCATGTGACATTGGGTGGGCCTTTATAATTTGTTCCCATGTTGAAGGAATAGCATCCCTTTCTTGGACCCCAACCCCACACCAAATAGACCATTCACTACATTTTTCCAATTCTAAAATTACATATGACAAAATAAAAATTTACTTAGTCAAGATTATGTTCTATTTTGTCTATTTTGTCCTTTTTTTTTCAGATTTGAACAGTAGTTGTTTCTAAATTATGAAAAATAGTTATAACAACATCAATATAGTTACAAAAATTGTTAAGAAGTTGACAATAAAAAAAAATACAAAGGTAAAGAATAGAGAAATCGACATAGAGATTTACATGGTTTACTAATAATGTATTAACTACGTCCAAAGGCAAAAGAATAAAGCGATTTTTTATTATAGAGAAAACATCATATTACAGATTCCAAGATGCCCATAGTGTTGAGAATTTATACAGTGTACTCTAAACCCTAAGGTCAAAATCATAAATAACATAAATATAAATATATATTAGGTTTCAAGGCATTTCAACATAAATATTGCACAAAGTTCGGGTTTTATTTTGAAAAAAACATGGTTTTAATTACACAAGTCCTAACAAATCCAAATTTTAGAGAAAATATCGGGGGAAGACATCATAATAAGACTAATAATTTTACATGTTTAGATATATGAGAGCACTCATGCAATGCATAAGAAACATACAAATTTTGAATATTCAAAGATTCAATATTTCTCATCAAAAGGCTTCGACAATCTTCTACATCCTCTACAACCCAACCACACCAATGACTTACTTGTCATAATCTATTTTTTAGAATGAAAAGATTGTCTCTATAGACAAACATTAATCTTTTCTATATGTTTTATCCTCAATCTCATATTTTTTAGAAATGCGCAAAACCAACCATGCTTCACATTAAAGTTTTTTATGGCTTAGCCTTTGAAAATGAGTATGTAGTATATATCAATCCTTTGAATTAAGCATTTTTTAATTGTACTTGCATTTCTCTCATTCAAATGTGGTTTTCATTCATGGATGAACTCCTCCCGTGCTAGCTTCGGTGTAACAGCTACATTATGGATACCTTTATTCATTAATCATTTTTCCAACATATGAGATTTTATGTGTAAAACATACCTAAATTTCAAGCAAGCCCTAAAAACCCAACATAAAAATGTTTTGAGTAAATGGTGTAATTACCTCAATTTCGAGGCTCCCTCATTGGTGGAGGAAAAAGAGAGAAATATTGGAGGTTTATAAGTAATAATCTATGTATTTTTAATTTCCTGCAGTCGGAAAAGGAGTGCTGAAAAGAGAGGAAAAGAAGAATCTAAGGCAAAGCATGCAAAAAGATGGAGAGCAAAACACAAGATCATTAATATTTTTATATGGAGATTGATGAACATTAGATTAGATTTTATGAATTCAAAAAATTTTCATTAAATTTCGAGAATTTTGAGGAGGATTATTCCCCAAATGACTACAAGACATATGGGTAGAAGCAAAAAAAAAACCCCAACAGCACAGTTCCAATTTTAAACAAAACAAAATAAAACTGAGAATTTCTGAAAAAGGGAATTCTGAAACATGCATTTAATTTGTTCTCACCTTTATCAAAACGACAATGCCAAAAACAAACACGTAAGCATGAAATTAAGCATCTACGCCATGTGCTTTATTATTCTAAACTATTCATTAATTTTTCTTCCCTAATCTGTTTTTTTTAATGTACAAACTGTTATCTTTTAAGCACAGCCGACAAGGTCTTATTATTATTTGACCAAAACATATGGAAAGCCAAAACACATGCCGACGATTATTTGTTTGTTTTTGAGTAATTAATGAAAACAACCATAAATAAATTGTTATTTATCCGTTAATCATGATTCAGTTGGTAAGACTATAGAAGTTGTTTTGTACATTCCGTTTAAGATTCGAATTCTCTTACATTTTTTTTTTCATCTATATTCTTGTTTTCAAGAAAATGGATAAACCATGGAGTTGTTTAATGCTAGGAAATTATAATGGAGCCACAAGTAAAAGGATTATGTAAAACATAAATTACATGAACATGCTTAGCTCCCAACATATCTAATATCTCTTAGATGGTTAATTCATTTATTTATTATATATAACTTTTTAAAAAATATCACTTTATAAAGGTTGTATCAACTAAAACTTTGAGTCAATTTAAATCATGAAATTTAGTAAGTGTATCAATTTATATCTTCAATTATGTTTTGCTTGGATCAATATTGTGTAACACTTATAATTTTATTCATTAAACTACCGAACTAGTCTTAAGTAAAAATCAATTCAGACTCTCAATTAGGCTTTTGAAATTTTTTTCTTAACTAGATACTAATAAGAAAGAAGGTATAAAATATTTTCATCCATACATACATTCAATTCTAATAGTTCATTTTACAAGTTTATATTTAAGAAGTCTATGCAAGTGTAAGTATTATTGATGCATCGACGGTTTTTCAAAGAATTTCTTAATAAAGTGTCGAAATTGGTTCATTGATAGTAGTTTAGGAATTAATTTATATTAAATTCCTTAAAAAATAATTAATTATAAATCTCATACAATATTCTTGAATGAAATATGAAGGAGGGTGTAAATTGATATATTTACAAAAGTTCATTTTACAATTATTAGTTTGGGGTTTTAAGTGATACAATCCATAAATTTGTAGGTATAAATTGATAAAAAAACATGCTCTCTACAATAAAAGCACCCGAACCTATTTGTTCAAACTTTACACCACAACCTATTGGTTGCATTAATATGACAAATGCAATAAGTTTTGTGTCCATAAGAGAGATTTTATTGGAGCACACTCACCACAATAGTACATCTCCAAATAGTCTAGCTAAAAGGAGAATGAAAGAATAAATTGTCTTGAGACTCGACTCCATCAATGTAGAAAAACACAGATACTGAGGATACTAGAATGCTAATAATACAATCACAAATCTAATATAATCGCCTGGTTGAGATGCTCTAGTATTGTACCTCTTGATCCCTCGATTTATAATAACTTGTAAAAAAAATACAATTACAAATCTATAACCAATTTCAAACTACAAGCCAAACAATAAAAGATCAATATATCACTTCCAAACATACCAAAGCACATAGGATGTTAATTTATTTAATTTTGCAAAGTGGATATTCTGAATGAATTTATGTAAGAGATTTATAGAATGTTTTTACTTTTTAGATATTTTGATTTATTCAAATTTGATAGGCACACACAAGATGCATGTGATAAATAATCCATGTTTTCTTAGTTGTTACACAGTGCGAAATGCCGGAAAGCAAACGGGAAAAAAAATCAGAATAGAAGCCAACTAAAATGAAGAAAAGAAAAACAAAAAAATAAATATGAGTCCACAAACAATTATCTGTACTACTAGCAAATGTCAGAGAAAAAAAAAATGTATCATATCTTTATTGCAATATGACACGAAACTCTCAGCTTCACAAATATGATCTCCATTTTTCTAGATTCTACAAATCACTCTAAAAACACACACACTACAAAAAGCAACCACAAAAACAATTGAAACCCTAAACCCTAAAATCTCTAAATAGTCAAAAGGATATGATCAGCGACGGAGTAGTTAATCTATTTGAACAACAAGATCAATTAATTGTTAATATTCAAATTAGCAAGGTACCCAAGCAGTAGCGAAAACGACGTCGTGCCCTTTCCACGTGAGCAGCAGGTGGTCCTCTTCCTTCTTCATCCCCCATCCCGCTGCATGTTCGTCAAGCATCGTCTTCACCTCCGAAACGGCGTCGTCTCCAAACGGAACCCCTCGGAATTTCGCGTTCACCATCCGTTGAACCCACCGCCCCTTCGGTTCCAATCTCTGAACTCGCTGAATCCCTTCGTGTGCAATTACATTCTCAATCTTCCAACAGATGTCAGCTTCATACCATTCCCTCTGTTTGCTACTCCTTGGCAGAAACGAATCCATGGAATCGTACGGAATCCAGAGATAATTAAACGCCGATCTCAATCGAGTAACCAATTTGCTGGAAGTGAAATCGGCATCTTCATCTACTAAAACGACAATCGTCGGATTTAAACTACGGATTGCCTTGAGAAACATGGAACGAATTGAAGTAGAAGAAGAAGACGACATGTCGAAATTGGGAGATGGGTTTAATGTTTCTTCGGGGATGTAATGAAGCATCATATGACAATTAAAAACGAGTGCTTCGTTATTTTCATGTCCGTAAATTAAATGTTGCATTCTGATTTGTTCAATTAAACTGGCAAAACCGTCTGTATGACAAGAGGGGACCACTCTAAATTCCATAGTCACGTTTTTAGACCTGGCGAAGTTCACTAATTTCGCACCTAATTCGTCGTACGAAAGCTCCAGCATAGGCGACGCGTCTTTAACGGCAACAACAGCTACAGTCGTGAGTTTCAGTAATGGAGGGACCTCAAATCGTGTAGCAATGGCGTCGATTAAAGTAGGGATTTGCATGCAATGCATCAAGCTGAAATCCACCACGTGTACCACGGAGTAACCGTCGATGGCGTCGAGAATGGCGACATTGGCAGCGGTGAATCCGAAGCGATGCCAAGGGGTCAAGTCAACGAAGGCAGCGAGATCCATAAGGGAGAAGGTGTGGGTAGTGAGGGAGGAGGAGAATGAGGTGGTGATGGCGGCGAGGATCTTGCAGTTGCCGGTGTTGGTGGCGCGTGTGATGAGAGCGCGTAGGAAAGCGGAAGTGAGGCGTTGGTTGGAATCGCCATCAGGAGGGGCAATGTTGTTAAGGACCCAAAGGATTTGTTGTGCGAGAGTGGCGTCGTTGGATTCAATGGCGTTGGCACAATGGACTAACAATTGTTCCATACAATTGGCATCTCCCAAGCAAGTTCCTAAAGCTTTGGATGAACAAGGGAATAATCCAGGCCATGGCCGCTTACTTCGAAACTGGGCCGTTGTCGTAATTTGGTTTTTATGATTCATTGAGATCTCTGGAAATGAAGAAGGAATTGTTGAAGTCGTGGTCGTGGTTTGGTGCAACCGTGGGGGTGTCTCGCTGAATTGCATCATCGAGAGAAACAAAAAGCCACAAAGAGAGAAGGAAAATCAAATTACAAGATATAGCCAAAAAGGAAAAGGAGAGGGATTGAGAGACAAAGAGAAAGGAAAAAGACCAGACCAGAGGAAAAGGGGGGAAAACTGAAAAGTGGGTTTCGTGGGAGGAGGGTACCTCGGGGGGAGAGAAATTAACAGAAAGTAATGGAGTTGGAGGGAAATTAAGGGGAAATTAAGAGGGGAAATGGAAGTCAAAAGATGAAAGGAAGGAGGGTTTTAATGGATGGGTACAAAAAGGGGTGGTCTGAAATTCTAATCTTGTTATTCTATCATATCTCATTTTCGAAAAGGGGGGAAAATGAAAGGGGATTTTGGTGGCATGTGAGGAGGTAGCAGTGAGAGGAGCCGGCCGGCCAGAGAGTTTGTCCAAAAGCAAGACTTGGGGAATTTGTCATTTATTGCCACACAACATGGTGGTTTTTTCGTATGGTGGGTTTGGAAGCACTTATACTTTACAGCTTCCCTTTTTCTTTTTGGCTCATTCACTCACTTACTCACGGGCCTTTATAATTCATATATCAATAACTCACATCATCACCAAATCATTTTTATCCACTTCTTTTCTTTACTCTCTCTTCTTTTTTGGGTCTCATTCTAGGTATTCCAATGAAAATTAATGATTTAACTCTCCTTTTTGGGTTTCCTTCTAACTCTTGTTAGGAATGACTCATTTGTCTTTTCACATTTTAAGTGCTTAGTTAAGGGGGAAAAAAAAAACAAAATAAAAAGGAAAGGGATTTTTAAAAAATCAATGAAATAAGAAGTAAACCGACAAAATTTAGGGACATCTTAGTTGTACCTATTTTCATACCTTCTACTAAATTATCAAATCATAATTTTTTTTATAGCAAAATTTTTTTACTATTTTCTAAAATATTTTAGTTCATTTTCTAATGTGTAGGATGAGTTTGGAATACATTGTTCATAAATAATAGTCAAACTTTTGGAGGAACTTGAGTTGTGGACATGTGTTATTAGGTTGTTTGTAATTTGAAAGGTGTTGTTATTCTTTAGTGAATTTGGGTTTAACTTAAGAACCTCAACATCAATTCATTGGGATTTTGGAATCGGAGGGAATTCTAAGTGGTTTATGGGTCAAGATTTTATAAATGGTAAGTTTTCTTTAAGAATTTTAAGAAACATTTCCAAGCTTTGTGGGATTTTCATATTTATTTTGAAGTTCATATTGGGTATTTGTTGGAGGGGAAAGAGGTGAAGAGGATGAATAGAATGGGAATGAATGGAGAAAAATAGAAGATAAAAGGAAATGAAGAAACTTGAACTCATAGATTAACATGGAGTTTTGGGTGAAGACAAGAAATAAAGTAGAGGAAGAAGAAAAAGAAAAAGAAAAATAGAAGAAGAAAAATGTCATTTTAACTATAAACTTTATGATGGTATCATTTTAAACTATGAATTTAACTCTTAAATCATCAATTGACTTAAAAGTTTAAGTTAGTGGACGAAGACAAATTTAATTATATCATCTAACACTCTCCCTTAAAAATATCTATTCTCCCTCCATGATGGGGGCATGTGAAGACCCGCTCCAAACAGGGTGGGGAGTTCCCGATTAGATGGGGAATGGGGGAGGGAGCAGAAAAAATTTTCTCCTCCTTAGTTAAACAGGAATGGGGATATGGAAAATTACCCCATCCCAATTCCCCGCCCGCTTTCGATGAATATAATACACACATATTTACATACATACATAATAATAATAATAATAATAATAATAATAATAATAAAAATAAATAAATAATAACTCACAAACATTATATATATATATATATATATATATTATATATATATATAAACAATTAGTTATTTTCTAATTTACCTTTAATTTTTCATACTTTAATATATTTATAAAATGTTATAATATTTAAATTTGTAATATATAAATTGAAGACTAGACTATAATATTGTAAGATTTAAGTTTTATGAGATTAAATATTTTAATTATAAACTTACACACAAAATAGATAAACTGTGTTAAATGACAAAATCGATAAGAATATTTTCAAATATAATTAAAAAAAACTATTCTTAGAAATAAAGAAGCTTTTTGTCATTTTATTATGTCTATAAATAAATGGGTCATTTTGCTATATGAAAACAACTCCATAAAATATTGTTATTTTTATAAGAACATTTTATATTTTTTTCTTTGAATAAAAAATGTATTGAAAAAAAAATTATCAATATATAAAATCTTATTTTGTTGAAAATAAATTTAAATGTTATTAAAAATATAAAAAATAACAATAATAAAAAATTTCCTACGGGGAGTCCCTACCTTGATCATGCAAGAAATTTCGTGGGATAGGGATTGAAATAGGTGACGCGAATGGGGACAGGAAAGGCTTCCCTGTCCTCGCTCTGTCCCGTGAACATCTCTACTCTCCCTTACTTGTAGGCTTGAAATATGAAGAAGACCCAACAAGTGAAAATGAATATTAATTGGGGAGGAAACAACAATGCCCGATTGACCCAAAAGCTTAAACTAGTGGATGAAAGCAAATTTGAACTATTATATCAATTTAACCATGAATTTTTGTAAGTATATCAATTTACGCCCTCCATTACATTTCGTTTGGAAAAACTTCATGTAAACTTATAATTTTATCATTTAAATTCTTAAACTTTCGTAAATAAAACAATTAGACTCTTAGTTAGAATTTTTTTTAAGAATTATTCATACATTTACTTTAATCATCCATTTTTTAAAATTGTTGAAGAAGTCTACAAGTGTGTTTGAGAATTTAATATATATATGATTTTGAAAAGTAATCGTAACTAGCTTGTGAAAATTTAAGAGTTAAATTGAACTCAAATTATAAATTTTATACAATATTGATTGAATAAATTTTGGAAGAGATTCTTAACGGATACATTTACTAAATTTCAGAATTTTAATGGAAACAACCCAAAAGTTTAGAGATATAAATTCTATGTTTACTATATATATATTATTAGAAAAAAAACAGAGAGAGTGCGTGGGCAGAATATTTGCAGGTTTTTCATTTATGTTATGTGTAATATAAAGTATTTTTTGAGGGAATGGAAAATTGATTGGTCATATTATGGGATGCACCATTCTCAAGGTGATATATGCTTTTTGATGTTCCACATCTTTCAATCTGTTTTTCTTTTTTTCTTTTTCTTTTTCTTTTTTTTTTCGTCTCTATAAAGGTAGTGGGTACGTCCATGTCCATATTTTGAAGATCTTATCCAGGGACCATTTTTGGATATTCAGAGGAAACTTTTGAACATGACATGTAGTTAAAAAGAATAAATATTGGAAGCATATCCTCTCTGTATCATCCCTGTAAAGAAAATAATAATAATAATAATAATAATAACAACACAAGAAATAGGTGGCTTTTGGTATAGAGAATGAGAGTAAAGTGTTGTATTAAGAGAAGAAAACAATTTTAGTAAGAGTACAGGGAGTGTGTTGTCACATCAAAAACAGAGAGAGCTTGACTTGGATGAGTGGACATTCAATTATACTTTATTGTTAAAAAAATGTGTTATGGAAATTAAGGTGATGGTTATGTGGAGGGAGAATGTTTGATTGGTGGTATTAATGAGAGAGAGAGTGTGTGTGTGTGTTGTAATTTGATGTATAATTATTCAGAAATCAATATTATTTAATTGGTGAAAAAAACAAAAAGGTTCATGATATTCATAGAGGAAAGAGAATGAGTAATTTGTTAAGAATTGGGATTTAGTTTAGTTTGATCAAGGAGGAGTTTGTGCTTTTAATGTCTTCAAAATCATTTATGATTTATGATATCATTATTTTACTTCTATGAATGGTTTGGTTTAGGCAGTAATATTATGAAATTTAACCAAATATATGATTATGTATGACTTAGAAGAATGGTTATATGATATTCATAAATGGTTTATGAAATTTCAATACGATTATGTTTTAAGTTGAAGTTATAATGTTTAAGAAACGTCAAGATAATGATTTATTTAAAATGATTTGAGAATAGTGAGAAGACTTATTTTGAGTATAATAATTATAATAAGTTATGAGCGATTTATGACAAATGGTTTTTAATCTATTTGATCTTGTTGTACCTATAGTGATTATTCAATACACCTCGTGAAAATCTTTCTAAATGATATGGTGATGTTCTAATATATCATGAGTGTATTTCAGTGGTGTAAATGTAGTCTTCCGTATATGTATGAGAAGGATGGGTTAAAGTTTGGGATAGAGGTTTAATGATGATTTTCACACACATATGTTTAGTTAACAAAGGTTATGTTACAAATTTTCTAAAGTGTTGATAATGTTGAATGTTCAATCAACTTTGATCTATAGTATGACAATGTACTTTAAACTTTTATCTAGTCTGAAGAAAATTTTCTTAGAGTTAGTTTATTACTAAACTTACCACTGGCTTTTTAATTAGCTTATTATCTTTCCAATAAGATGCTTTGAGTTTCAACCAGAGTTAGTTGTCTAGTATCTTCCATCAGTCGCGCCACATATTGCATATCACCTTCAGTATGTAGATGAAGCTAGAGATTAAAGTGTAATATATTAAGTTTGTTACCATGAACCACCAATAACCTCCCACTCAATTCGTTATTAGAGAAAAATATTTAATTATCCAATAATTAGTATTATTATAAATATAAATGATAACTAACTTATCATACTATATTTATAATCTATAGTTTTAATATTTCATCTCATGAAACATATAAATCTTAGTTCTTTTTCTATTCCATGGTACTTAATGTAAATCTCATTTACATCAATCCTCTACTAGATGTATCTCATACATCATACCGATTATATCATATATAATCAAAATACCTCTTGTCAATTTGAACATTTCAAATCAACACCAAGAACTGATCCTCAACTAAATCCATTGAGCTACTAAGGGGACCTTATGGACTTGTATTATATGTCATAATGTGGATGCTATGTTCATGGATGAATAACGGAAGCAGTTTAAACTTAAGAAAAATCTTGAAGGTAAGATTTCATTTCACACTTGGGAGTTATTATCGTTACAACTTTTCCTAGTATTAGTACGGTAATCTAGGGTAGGTGTGACAATCCCCTACTCGAGTTTTCATTTTTAATATTCAAACTATATAAAGTACTAATTAACATTCTAAAATGTCAACGGTTTAGTTCCATTTAATTATTACAAAACATCTTTCAAGAGGTATTTGAGTAAGGAGCTGGGGATTAGGGAGTTGAGAAGTGTGAAGTTGTGAACTTCACTTGTTGTTTAGCCCAAGGAGTTCATGGGCCTCACGGAAAGAAAAAACTCAATTTTATACCTTATTAACTCATTACACTGTCGGCCTTAGGAGCTCATTACTCCACTCCTTGTCCAAACACCACTTAAATACTAACTCATTAAAAATTTGTCACCCTATCTCTCCCATAAATTAAGGTTGAAAACATATTAGACAAAATATCAAATATGTATGCATGTGACATTGTGTGGCCTTTCTAAATTGTTCCCATGTTGTGGCCTTTCTAAATTGTTCCCATGTTGAAGGAGTAGCATAATATCTCTCTTGGACTCCAACCCTACATCAAATAGACCATTCACTTCTTTTATCTATACATTTCAGTTTTTTTTTTTTTTTACTTATTATCTTTACTTTTCCACACATTTTTTTTTCCAATCCTAACCTTGCATATGACAAAACAAAAATTTAGTTAGTCAAGATTATATTCTAGTTTGTCCTTATGTTTTTGAAAACTTAACAATGGTTAAATGGGTTTAATTAAACAAGTCCTACAAATCCAGCATTTGAAGAAAATATTGGAGGAAACCCTCATACATCTTTTTTATTTTTTTTATTTTTATTTTTAAGAAAGATGTGATATGTTGGTCAATAGGTACATCGGAGAATCTAAACTAAGTTATCACCCTCATAACACCCTCATCATATCTCAACTTCATTTCATTCAAGTACATCAATAAAGTACAAATGAAGTTGTCTGTCAATACAAAAAGAAAGAAAAAAAAAAGACCAAAGATCGAGGGTTGGAGAAGAGGCACAAAGAAGAAGAAGATATAGTTTAACATCATTTAAATATACTAGTTTAAACTACATGTGTCGCACGTGTTTCATAAGTTGAAAATGAAATGTATGCGTAAAATTTTAAAATAAAATCTAATCATTTTTATCAGAAAATTTTAAAATAAAACCTAATCATTTTTATCAGAAAATTTTAAAATAAAACCTAATCACTTTTAAATGTCAATTTACTTACGATAACCTTATGACCATGTTAAAGGGACTAAAGGGAAAATTAAAATCATGGATAACTTTTAATTTTTAAAGTTTATTATTTTCGTGATAATTATCTCTTAGTTATTATTTTTTAAAAATAATATATGGTTTGATGATCTTCTTAAACTTTGGTTTAAGATTTTTTTTTTTTAATTTATTTCATAAGAATCCCTTCGCTTTTTTTTTTTAAAAAAAATTATTGGATGATTTGATTATCATCTTACTCTAACTTTAAATTAAATAAGAATATTTTTTATTTAAAAATTCTTGATAATTGTCTCTTAGTTAATTTTTTTTATTTTGATTTTGATGATTTGATTATCTAGTTAATTTTAAACTTTAATTTTCTTTTTTTCAAAAAAAAAATTCAAACTTTGATTTAAACCAAGTACTTTTTTTTTTAAAAAAAAAAATATTGTGATAATTATTTTTTATTTTTATTTTTAAATAAACTTTTTTGTCGAATGATTAGCCTCTCGATTCTAAACTTTAATTTAAGCAAAAATATTTTTCTATTCTTTTATTTATTTTGGTTTAGATATTTTGATTATTTTCTTAATTTTAAATTGTAAATTTAAACCAAAGTATTGCTTTTTATATGGTGATAATCTTATCTATATTAAATTTTTTAAAATTGATCTAGATAATGTGATTATCCTTTTAATTTCAATCTTATCTATATTACTCCTCCTTTTTGAAAAATTTTTATAAAATAAAAAAAAATTCAAAAAATATTTACATTTATATTTGTACTTTTGGAACTTTCTACCATAAAGTATAAATATTTTTAAATATTTTTTATATTTAAAAAGACCCCCTTACTTTTTATATTTTCATATAAAATTTCGTAATATTTAATTGTATTGTAGTTGAAAAAAATTATTTGATTATCTCCTAATTTTAATTTTTGAAAATATTAATTTAAATAAAAATACTATTTTTCTATTAAAACCCTAAAATCATAAATCTCCTTTTATTTGCAAAGATTTCTTCTTGATTTTAAACTTTATTTCAAAATTTTATGAAAAGAGAAAAAACAAAAGTACAAAAACATAAAAATAGTCTATCACTCTCTTCTCTATTACTTTGCGACCTCTAAATTGCTTAAGCCTTGTTGAACCTCAAAAGCAAAGTTTTCTTCTCCACCTTCTCCTATATTTGAGGAACAATCTACGTGTATTAAAAAAAAGCACAAGAAAATGTAAAAATAAAATAAAATAAAATAAAAGCACTCAATATGATTTAACAAATTTGAAAAGTGAAAAAATTGAAAGAGATGACATATGTTAAAGAGAGAGAAGTGATATTTCTTCTAGACCTAGAAGAGATACCTTAAGTAGAACAATTACAATCTTGTAAAAGAAGAAGGAAAATAAACAATGAAAAAGATGTTACTATTAATGCTACCACAAAAACTCTAAATGAAAGCAAAAATATATTTTTTAGAAAATGATACATGGGTCAGGGAGTGCATCGGAACATCTCTACTAGGTGCCTTCTTAGCACCCTCATCATCTCCTAGTAGATTTATCTTATGAACAAAGGAGAGATTACAAAAGTTTTTAAGGGCTAGAGATAAGCCCGATTACAACAATAAGAAAATATAAATTATAGACTACAAAAAGCTTAAAGATTAATGGAAATCATTAAGGCTATAATCCTTGAAGAGCTTATTTCTATAAGACCAACATCCAAACAACAAGCGTACATCCTCCCAAAGATTAATGGTGCTTTTGTACTGACCTTGAAAAGTACGGCTATTTCGTTCTATCCACATAGTCCATAATATCGCTGTAATGGTGTTGAAGAGAATGACCTCTCTAGTGAAAGTATTTCTCATCAAGCCAAGGTCTTCACAAAGTTCCTTAATTGTGCTAGAATTCTTGTGCAATCCTAGTAATTTTTCTATCATAATCTAGAGGGAAGAAGCCAAATGACACTGTATGAATATGTGTTTCATAGTTTCATTTCTTTTTTTTTTTTTTTTTTTAAAGGGGACACGAATTTGGATTTAGTGTGTGGTTGGATAGTCTTTTTTGAGAATTTCGATAGTGTTTAATCGTTGGTAAGAGAGAGTCCAAAGAAAAAAATTACATCTTTTTCATATGTAGGCCTTCCATATGTTCTTAATCATGATTGTATTTGTCTGGGTGTTGTTGTTGCTTCTTTGATTGGATAAATTCTCTTTGATAGTTGATACCTTAAAAATGTTTTTGTTGCTAAGCTTCCAGAGGGGTCTATCCCAACTGTTTTCTGCACAAAGGACTTGGTAGGCAACTTTTTATATCATTCCACTGTTGCATCTCCCTCTCCCAGAGGGGTCTTCTTGGTTTAAAGTCTCACTCCAACATTTCTTCCTCCAGGCCTCCTTGATTGTACCATTTGGTATATTAGATAATGCAAACAGTGGGGAAGTTTTCAGGCCAAAGGGCTTTTTGCATTACAAGAAAAACCACCTTTCTTGACGTTTGAAATTTTAAATATTTGACGTTTTTATGAAAAAATGTCAAGAAATAGGTAATTTTAAACAAAAAAACATCAAGAATTGTTTTAAAAAAGTGGAGGTTTCCGAAAAATATTGTACTTGACGTTTTAAAAATGTCAAGTTCAATTAATGGTTTCTTGACGTTTTTAAAACATCAAGAATATTAGAATATATAGGGCATCATTGAAACGCTAAAAACGTTACAATTTTGACAGAAAAATGAAAAACGTATGTGCCTCACGCAAACAGCATCGTAACATTCTCAATAGTGTTGCAATGCTAGGGGTTTTGACGGAAAAATAGCGCACCTTGCAAAAAGCGTTGCAACACTATAAGACAGATTTAAAAGAAATTTTCCAGTCGAACTGTTCGTTTTTCTTTCTTCTCCTTGCAAAATTTCTACAATTCTTCTTGTTTTTTCACTTCCCTTTGATGCATCTTTGTTATTCCATCAATCTTGAAGAGATTCTTCATTGAGGTAAGTAGATTTAGTTTAGATTAGGTTTGATTCTTGATTTTCTTGGTTTAAGACATATACTTTCAAAGTTAGGGCTTTAATTTTTTGGTTTAAGGCTTGAACTTTCAAAGTTAGGACTTAATCTCTTATGTATATTCTTGAATCTCATAATAAATTCTTCTTTCATATTGTTCTTGGTTTGAGGCATGAACTTTCTAAAGGAAATCGAATTCGAGATTTCCATGAGCAGCAGAAAAAAGATCATTTCAAATTAAAATCATGAATGAACATTATAAATTACAATCGTAAACAAAACAAACAGTTATGCAATTGTTACAAAAATTACAGCATGATAACTACAAATGAACAAGGTGAAAACTACAAATATTTGTAGACTCGTCTCCATGTTTCTTGCTAAAAAATGCTCGAACAAAGCAACCTCGAACGCTCGACAACACGATCATAACACTGCACGAACACTTCACGATCGCCTCGGTCACGAATTTCCCAGCAACACAAACAACCTCCATAGAACCTCGACGGTGTCGAGTTGAGTATGACACCGCCAAGAAGGTTACCTTGGTATTTTTGGTGTGAGAATCCAGAGGGTGGGCTCTGTTTGGACATGGTATGAGGCAGACGAAGGGAGGAATGAAAAATCATGCACACTATTGAGCAAGTGGGAGATGGCTGAAAAAGCGATCGTTTAGCTCAGTTTCTGTCGCCTACAAAACACTACATGATCGTTTACTTCGCTCAAGCTGTCACTTAGTAAATCTGTATTTACATGACAAGCTCCGTTAGTTTCTTTTTGCCGAGAGAAATCTCAAAACCACTTTTGCAAAAACTTACTAAAATTAGGAAAACAATTTTCCTTTTATCTGATGGTTACCATGAACCACCAATAACCTCCCACTCAATTGGTTATTAGAGAAAAATATTTAATTATCCAATAATTAGTATTATTATAAATATAAATGATAACTAACTTATCATACTATATTTATAATCTATAGTTTTAATATTTCATCTCATGAAACATATAAATCTTAGTTCTTTTTCTATTCCATGGTACTTAATGTAAATCTCATTTACATCAATCCTCCACTAGATGTATCTCATACATCATACCGATTATATCACATATAATCAAAATACCTCTTGTCAATTTGAACATTTCAAATCAACACCAAGAACTGATCCTCAACTAAATCCATTAAGCTACCAAGGGGACCTTATGGACCTATAACTCGAAACTCCAACGGTACGTGAATAACTGACTAAACTCTTTAGTCATGGGATCCACCTGAAGGAACTCTTATTCAAGAGTACCTACGAGCGGAAGTGGATCTTTCTAATTCATTGTGACAGAATTACCACATAAACATTCAAAACATACTTATATGAATTCATAATGCTAAAGAGATCAAGAGATCATACTAGAGAAGATTTCTTCTTCACAGCGAGTCTAAAACCCAACCATCTACTTCGAACAATCACCACTCGAACAGAAGAAAACAGAGATGACACCGCCACTCAGAGCCCTCAGTATTCTTGGAGTAAAAATCCAAGTGTGGGCTTTGTTCGAATTTGGTAGAGGGAAAAAGGAAGAGAGACCGTACACAACGATCAAGTAAGTGGGAGATGAGGTCATCTATCGCATAAACAAGATGCTTGATTGTTTAGGTGAAGTATACGATCGTGTAGGAAAAAGTAAACAATCGTCTAAACAATCGTGTAGAAAAGAGTAAGCGATCATATAAACGATCGTGTAGGAAAAAGGTGAGCGATCGTCTATACAATCGTTTAGTAAATATTAGAAGCTAAACGATCGCTTAGGAAAAGGTAGACGATCGTTTAGTTAATAGCGTGCCAAGGTGTAATCGATAAGCGATCGCTTAGCAATATCATATATGTAAGCGATCATGCAGGCACTATTGTATAGGCACTGATTTTTCTAAATGATGACACTCTCTTTAACACAATGTCCGTGCTTCCATACTCAACACACCATCAGCTATTTATGCATCTCAAAGTGATCTTTCAATACACTCATCCGTTATTTAGAACAGAAAAAACGTCGTCCCATTTTCTTTATAATCGTCCAATGAATGTGATCTCATCATATTCATAACATATAAATTAATATCATATATTAGTTATAATATTTTCCTCGACTAAATATAAATCACATTTATATCCAATTTTCTCAAAATTAATGTATCTCATACATAAAGTTAATTATATCATATTTAATTAACTCGTTCAATTATATCATATATAATCGAACTCCCTCTTGTCAATTTGAACATTTCAAACTGACCCAAAAATTGACTCTCAACTTGTATCCAAGCTACCAAGGAGACCTTATGGACCTATGGCTCGAAGCTCCAACAGTACGTGAATAGCTGACTAAACTCTTTAGTCACGATATCCACCATCCGTTAACTGCCAGACATTCCATTAAAGACCACCAGTTGAACTCTTCTTGCCATAGATATATTTCTATGTCCATTGGATATAACCAATCATCAATACGATGAACCTTCACAAATGCTCGTAATTACAACAGACCAATTTACCGTTTTGCCCTTGTAATTACATCTTCCTTCTTAAGTACCACTGATCCCTCTAATGAACAATACAACATAGTCCTACTATGTGTAATCACCTCTTGGGCCATGAGAAGGTGCGTGACGCCACATCGTTCAAGCCCTAGGATCAACCCTTAAGAGAGAAATCTATCTACTTACCCCTATTTTGGGGAAGGAGTGAACTCCATCTTGTGAAGCTGAGTTCCCAGCTCCCAAATCAGACGAATCCCCAAAATGGTAGGTTTGAGTCGACGCTCTGGCCACTCGCACCCATGCAAATCAAAGAACCGTTCTCAATGGCAGGATTTTCTAACTCACTCAGGATTGAGGTCATGTTACCTATGGTTATCCTAGTGAAGTGAAGTCTCAATCATGAACGGAGTTATATAACAAGACATTAACACTTCAAGGTCAAGTCTTATACAAACTCTTTGTATAGGATGCCCCCACTCGCATTCCACTACACAATGTATCAGGATCAGACTATCTGTGACAAGTCACAACATTTGTAACAATTCACAATGCGGGCCGCGTCCGTAGTTTACCAGGATAAGGTTTCCCTCCTATATCCATGTTCTACAGATTATTTTTGTTGTCACTTAAGACATGATCCACTTGTATGTCACTACATATATGCTTAAGTTACATAAAGACAACCAGGGATATTAAGTTTATTGGTTTGTTGTAAAATAAAAAACATCTAAATGTGCAAAGTCAAGTAGTAAAGTAAATATCATTTATATTATACATCATAAGTGTTCATACAAAGTTATTTACAAACTATAGGACACGAGATTTTAGGACACAAACCCCAACACCACCATCCGTTAACTGTCAGGCACTCTACTAAAGACTGACAGCTAAACTCTTCTTACCACAGATATATTATGTGTCCATCTTAACCAATCAACAGAGTGACAACCCTTCACAGATCGCTCGTAAGTACAGCTAGGCCAATAATAGTTATGCCCCTGTAGTTACATCTAACTCCTTAAGTACCACTGATCCCTCTAATGAACATAAGTCATAGTCCTACTATGACTGAGTCTTCTCTTCCAAAAAGAAGCTGTGACCACTATGTTCAAGCCCCAGAATTAGCACTTAAGGGAGCAATCTCTCTACTTATCCTTGCTTCGAAAAAAAAGTGAATTCCATCTTGTGGATTGAGTTCCCAGCTCCCAAAATTCCCTAAAAAGGTAGGCATGTTGAGTTGACAATCTGGCCACTCTCACCCATACTAATCAAAGGACCGCGCTCAAAGGTAGGAGTTTCCAAAACACTCAGGATTGAGGTCGTGTCACCTATGTTCGTTTAGGTGAGATACAAGTCAGAATCTAGTCATCTCGTGGTTTAGGTCTTATACAAACTCTTTGTATAGGATACCTCCGCTCGCAGGTCTCTACATGAATGGTTAGGATCTACCATCTGTAGTGGTTTATAACACTTGCAAACCTCGACAAAGTGGGTTATATCCGTAGTGTCACCAGGATCAGGTATCCCACCTTACTTCTTATACTACAAACCTATTTAGGTTATCACTTAAGGCATGATCCACTTGTATATCACACATACATGCTTAAGTTTACATAAGATAACCATGGAGCTTTGTTTGTTGGATATGAGTAAATGCCAAAATTAAATAACACTTATTCTATTCATTAAACAATGTGTATCTTTACGAAACAACAAGACTCCGGGAGAATTAGGACACCAATCCCAACAATCTTCCACTTGTCCTAATGACTCGTGAGACTAATGTATAATACAATATAAAAATGTACAATATACAATAAACTAGGGCATACACCAGTATCATCTCCCACTTGCCCTAGACAAGATGCCGCATGTCCCACAGACCCAGACTCTCTAAGTGACCTTCGAACAATTTAGTCGTGAGGGCTTTTGTGAAAGGATCGACAACGTTGTGCTCCGATGCGATCTTTGTGACTATCACATCACCGCGATGCATAATCTCCCTAATCAGGTGATATTTTCATTCGATGTGCTTACCCCGACGATAGCTCCGAGGTTCCTTCGAATTTGCCATAACCCCGTTGTTATCAAAATAAAGAGTGATAGGCAAATCCATATTTGGAATAACTTCCAAATCTGAAAGGAACTTCCTCAACCAAACAACCTTCTTAGTTTCTTTACATGCTGCTACGTATTCGACTTCCATAGTAGAGTCCATGATGCATCCTTGCTTGATGCTTCGCCAGACTACAACCCCTCCATTCAGAGTAAACACTGACCCCGATGTCCATTTGCGAGAATCTCTATCGGTCTGAAAGCCATAGTCTATCCTGTAAGAATCAGATCCTTATCTCCATACATAAGCATGTAGTCCCTCGTTCTCCAAAGATACTTAAGAATCGTCTTGACCGCCATCTAGTGATCAAATCTTTGATTGGACTTATACCGACTGACAATCCCTACTGTATAGAAAATGTTGGGTCTAGTACACAACATTGCATACATCAAGCTTCCTACAACAGAAGCATAGAGAATCCGTCTCATTTCCTCAACCTCTTGAGGTGTCTTAGGACATTGATCCTTAGACAAAACGATTCCATGCCTGAAGGGTAATAAACCCCTCTTGGAATCCTACATCCTGTACCTGATTAACATTTGATCAATGTATGATGTCTGAGACAGGGCTAACCATTTGTTCTTACGATCCTGAATGATCTGGATCCCAAGAACATAATGTGCCTCACCCAAATCTTTCATTTGGAACTGGGCAGCTAGCCATTTCTTAATGTTAGTCAAATACCCTACATCATTCCTAATGAGTAGGATATCATTGACATATAGTACCAAGAAAGCTATTGAGCTGTTGATGATTTTCTTGTATACAAAAGGCTCATCAACGTTCTGGTCAAATCCAAATGACTTGACAGCAGTGTCAAATCTGATGTTCTAAGATCTAGATGCTTGTTTCAGCCCATAAATGGACCTATTAAGCTTGCAAACTCTTTGCTCTTGATCTGGAACTATGAACCCCTCTGGTTGAGTCATATAGATGATCTCCTCAAGATTACCATTAAGAAAGGCAATCTTGACGTCCATTTGCCATATTTCATAATCATAAAATGTGCCTATATAGGAGAATCCTGATAGACTTCAGCATGACAACAGGTGAGAAAGTTTCCTCATAGGCAACTCCCTCGACTTGGGTATAACCCTTTGCCACGAGTCTAGCCTTACAGGTTTGCACCTTTCCATCTACACCACACTTTTGCTTAAAGATCCACTTACACCCAATAGGTCTTACCCCATCAGGTGGATCAATAAGTTCCCAGACATTATTGAAGTACAAAGACTCCATTTCCTGGTTCATGGCTCTAACCCATTCATCTTTGTCAACATCCTCCACTGCTTTCTTAAAAGACAACGGATCCTTTACCCCATCATTCGTAATGATGTTTTGAGCTTCAGTCAAACCATGTAGTGATCCGGTGGGTTCATAACCTTCTCATTACATCAAGGTAGTCTCAACTCTTGAGCTGATTGACTAGATGTTCCGACCTCAACAACTCTTGTTGATCTGTCGGGCTGTTCAATAACTCTTGTTGAACTCTCAGTAGTCTCAGTCTCACTAGAGATCTCACGTAAAATGAACTTACTTTGTGGCTTATGATTCCTCATGTGATCTTCTTCTATGAAGATAGCATTTGTGGAAATAAACACTTTGTTCTCACGTGGATCATAGAAGTATCCACCTTTCGTTTCCTTGAGGTAGCCTACAAAGAGGCAAACCTTCGAACGCGGTTCCAACTTCTTTGGGTTAGTCTCTAGCACATGTGCCGGACAGCCCCAACAGAGGCTAACAACTACGTACTATATGATGCATTCATCAACTCTTCCTACACGATTGCACAGTTATTCATCTAATCTATTATGGTGTGAATTACAGACTCGATTGCACAGTTAATTATGCCCAAAAACACAGGGGCTCTTACAATTAATAATTTATAATGACAGAAAGCTTTAACAAACAGGTAATTAAACCCAAAACATTCATCAACTTAACCACAAATGCAGAAAGCAGTTAACCACAAATGCATAAACTCACCACGACTGTCAAATCAAGTTCAAAACAGAGTTGTAATTTGGAATATCAGAACAACAATTAGCCTGGCTCTGATACCAATTGAAGGAAATTGAATTCGAAATTTTCATGAGTAGCAGAAAATAAATCATTCCAAATTACAATCATGAATGAACATTACAATTACAGTCGTACACAAAACATACAATTATGCAATCAATACAGAAATTACAGCCTGAAAACTACAAATGAACAAGGAGAAAGCTACAAACATTTGTAGACTCGTTTCCATGCTCCTTGCTCATGAATGCTCAAACGCGCAAACAACACGACTACAACACTGCACGAACACTTCACACTCGTTCTCAGTGATTGCCTCGGTCACGAACTCCCCAACATCACGAACGACCTCCATAGAACCTCGATGGTGTCGAGTGGAGTATGACACCACCAAGAAGGTTACTTGGTATTCTCAGTGTGAGAATCCAGAAGGTGGGTTTTGTGTGGACTATGAATGAGGCAGAAAAAGGAAGAATGAACAATTGTGTACACGATTGGACAAGTGGGAGAAGACAGAAACCTATCGCATAGGTTGATGCCCAATCGTTTAGCTAAAGCTAAGCGATCAAAGCTAATCGTTTATCACTTAAGGCATGATCTACTTGTATACTACACATACATGCTTAAATAACACTTATTTTATTCATTAAACAATGTGTATCTTTACAAAACAAAGAGACTACGGGAGAATTAGGGCACTAATCCCAACACTTTCAAATTTAGGGCTTGATTTTAGTCCATCAATCTTGAAGAGATTCTTCATTGAGGTAAGTAGATTTAGTTTAGATTAGGTTTAATTCTTGATTTTCTTGGCGTGGGGTATGAACTTTTAAAGTTAGGGCTTGGTTTTTTTGGTTTGAGGATTGAACTTTCAAAGATAGGGCTTAATCTCTCATGTATATTCTTGAGTCTCATATTAAATTCTTCTTTAATATTGTTCTTGGTTTGAGGCATAACTTTCAAACTTAGGGCTTGATTTTATTACATCAATCTTTAAGAGATTCTTCATTGAGGTAAGTAGATTTAGTTTAGATTAGATTTAATTCTTGATTTTCTTGGTTTGAGGCATGAGCTTTTAAATTTAGGGCTTGATTTTTTTGGTTTGAGGCTGAACTTTCAAAGTTAGGGCTTAATCTCTCATGTATATTCTTGAATCTCATAATAAATTCTTCTTTCATATTGTTCTTGGTTTGAGGCATGAACTTTCAAAGTTAGGGCTTGATTTTATTCCATCAATCTTGAAAAAATTCTTCATTGAGGTAAATAGATTTAGTTTAGATTAGGTTTAATTCTTGATTTTCTTGGTTTGAGGCATGAACTTCAAATTTAATGCTTGATTTTCTTGGTTTGAGGCTTGAACTTTCAAATTTAAGGCTTAATCTCTCATGTATATTCTTGTTCTACATGTGATATTATAACTTTCAAAGTTATTGCTATTGGTATGTTGCATACATTTTGTCTAGAAAGTCACACATTTAAATATGGCTTGATTACCATTTCAAAAATTAATTTATCTCGTTGGTTTAAATGCAAGTTTGGTTTAAATGCATATTTCTTGCTTTATTTGAAGTTATTTGTACTTTCCCTTTTGTAGGATATTTTACATTGATCTTAATGTATTGAGCAAAGTTGGGGATATTTGTTTGAAACTTTACGTTTGTATCATTTGTAGGATATTTTTTGTGGTTCTTTATTGACGTCAAGGTGCTGCTATGAGAAAAGTTCTAGCTTCGTAAAAAGTAACTTTTGGACGTTTGAGCTGTTGTCCTTTATTTTATTATCTCTAGTTACTTTTCCTTCTAGAGGTATGATCTAAAATTAGGTACCATGTTCTTCTAACTAACTTACAAAATCCTTCATGGAGTTGTAAAGTTTCAATCTATATGTTGTAGTTTTTGTATATTATTTCATTGATGTAGGTGCTCAAAGCGACGAGTTCAAGGTGGGCTACGTTATTCTTGTGGAGGCAGGAGCATAGTGAGCGAGATTTTGCTAGGATTACTTCATACGTGATTGATAGGTGTAATTTTTTTAATTGTTCTTAGAGGGGATGGGGTTGTTGATTGTACAATAGGAAATGTGTTCATATGAGGGTTGATAGTTGTTATACTTTTGAAATTGTTCATATGAAGTTGATTATAATGTTGGAATTGTTCATATGAGGTTTTCCATATTCTTTTAACTTAGAAATACTTTATGATATTGTAATATTGACAATGTTAAAGAAGTGAAGTTTTTTATAAAGCGATATTGGTGAAAATCTAGTTGATATATAAGATTGAAAATGCATGTATTGTTTATTTGATTGGTGAATATATGTCATATATAAACCAAATGTGGTTGTTGGATCAAAATACAGGAGCAATTATAGGTAAAAAGGTCAACGTTACAGATTTTTTTAAAAAAAATCACAAGCAAAATTTCAATATTATAGATATTCTTGACATTTATCCTTGTCAAGAACGCTCATATTCTTGAAATTTCAAACAAGTCAAGTGTCATTGCTTCTTGATGTTTTTAAAATGTCAAGTGTCACTTTTCTTGACGTTTTTAAAACGTCAAGAAAATTGACATTCTTGACATTGGGTTCCTTGACGTTTTTTAAAACGTCAAGAAAAGTGATTCTTGACATTTAAAAAATGTTAAAAAAACACTGTTTTTGTAGTAGTGTTGTGTTCCAGTTGCCCCTCCAAAACAATATGTTTTTACCACTATTAACATTCCAAGAGATATTTGCTTTGAGCAGTCGATCCCTTTAATGATGGAATGCCATGGGGATTTCGAGTTACTATATTTTCTAACTGTGAGGATTTCACCAATGTATTCTGTGTATATTTGGCCATAATTTATCTCGTTTATAAGGGGTTGTTTTCATTGTGAAAACACCAGAGCCATTTGTTAAGTAAAGCATAGTTGGTGTCCTCCATTTTGTATATGCTAAGCCCATCTTTATCTTTTGGAGTCATGACAATTGACCATCTGACTAAGTAGGAATTGTAGCCTCTAGTGTTGTCTTTGCATAGATAGTTTCTCCACTACTTCTCAATATTTTTGTAGACAGATTTCAGTGCTTTAAAAACAAATAGCATGTATGTTGGTAGACTTGTGAGGGTGGATTGAATGAGAGTAAGTCTTCCCACTTTGGATATATATGAGTATTTCCAATTATTTAGTTTCTTTTGTATTGTTTCAAATATTGTCTCCCAAAAAGAAGCAGTCTGTGGCTTACCTCCCAATGAAACTCCTAAATAATTGATTGGAAGAACTTTTTCTTGATACCCCATCTGTTTGCTACCTCATCTACACGACTACTACTTACGTTGATGGTCGATATAGTAGATTTCTCTAAGTTTATGCTTAGACCTATAGCATTACAAAAGTGTTGATAATGTTTAAGACATTCCCCAAATATTAATCGTTGTATTCAACAAAAACTAATATGTCACTTGCAAAAAGTATGTGAGTGATATGGCAGTTATCCAAAATGTAGGCTCCTCTAATTTGTCCTTGTTGCTCAAAATTTTGTATAAGTCTACTAATGTAATCCAATGCAATGACAAAAATAAATGGGGAAAGAGGGTCACCTTACCTTATACCTCTTATAGGTTTGATGCGGCCTCGATGCTTGCCATTGATAAGGATGGAATATTGCACACTTGCAATACAAGCTTTCATCCATCTTCTCCATTTTAAAGGGTATCCTCTTTTAAGGAACATATAGTCAATAAATTTCCAACTAATTTTGTCAAAGGCCTTTTCAATATTCTGCTTAATCATAAAGTCTTTGTATTTTTTTGTTCTTTAGTAATCAACAGCTTTATTAGCCATCATAATGGCATCAGTGGTCTGTCTCTCTTTAACAAAAGCCAACTGGTTTTCATCAATAGTGTATGAGAGTTGTTTGAGTCTAGCTGCAAGGATCTTGGCAATGACTTTGTACAAAGATGTAGTGAGCTGATAGGTCTATAGTCTGAGGCTTTGTTACACTCTATCTTCTTGGCAATAAGAGCAATGTAGGTGTCATTAACATTTTTGTTCACTACATTATGGAACATTTCTATAAAACCAACTTTAAAATTGTTCCAAGATTTTTTTTTATAAATTCCATAGCGAAACCATCAGGTCTAGGGGCTTTGTTGTTGCCAATTGAGAAGAAAACACTATATATTTCATTTTCATCGAAGGAGGAGCAAAGCTGCTGTCTTTAAATATCATTTATAGGAGATCAATCCAAGTTGTCTATCAACCACCAATCACTATCATTTCCCATATAGATATTGTTGAAGTGATTATAGAACACTTTCTCAATCGTCTCATTTGTGGTCCAACTAGTGCCATTATCGATTGAGAAAGTGTTCACAAATGAGACGATTGAGAAATGGCACTAGCTGTGTAGCTGTGTAGCTAGTGCCATTTCTCAGCTGTGTAGCTGTGTAGAAAGTGTAGCTCCTTCGTCTATAAAAATCTACACTTTCTCTATGATATAAGCACTAGCTGTGTAGCTGTGTAGAAAGTGTTCACAGCTAGTGCCATTTCTCATTTGTGGTCCAGCTAGTGCCATTGCTTTTTATAGAAGATTGAGAAGGAGCAAAGCTGCTGTCTTTGAATATCTCTATGATATAGCTCCTTCTCTGTCTAGCTGTGTAGATTTTGTGGAAAAAAGCGGAGTTTTCATCACCTTCTAGAAGCCACTGCTTTTTATATCTTTGGGCTCAGTACTTCGTTTCTCTATAAACCTCTACATTTAGATCAGCTTTGAGGACAGTTCTTTGGTGACTTTCCATCTCACTGTGCTGTTGGTTGCATTCAAGGAGGTCTATTTGATCAATTTCTTTGGTTCAAGCTCTTTTATCTTCTTTCAAATGGAGTTTTTTGCTTATTCTGCCAATTTTTTGTGGTTTGGGATAATTGTTTGAGCCGCCTGATGAAAGAGTATCTTGAGTATCCATTCTGATTGGTATTAGTCCACCAATCTCTGATGTTCTTGTTGAAAATATGTGATTTCAAGTTAATGTTATTGAAACAAAAAGGGTTAGGATCCCAAGTCAGCTATATAGTTTCAAGTACAATAGGAAAACGATCTGAGGTGGTATAAGACAGCATTTTAGAGTAATGTGTATTAAATTTAGCTTCCCACTATGGTGTATATAAAAATCTATCCAACCTGGATAAAACAGCTTAAATTCTCAAGTTAGACCACATGTACTTGCCATTTAACAAAGGGGGATCAGAAAGATTATGTCTGTTAATAAAATTATTGAATTTTCTCATGTTATATTTAGGAGGGTTTGTAGCTAATGTTTCATTAGCCCATCGAATAGCGTTGAAATCTCCCCCAATAAGCCAACTCGGTGCACAAGAGCTATATATAGTCGTAATCCACTAGCTGAAACCATCAAAAGTTACATAGCATAAATCGAAAAATCTTTTTGAATGTGACTTGTAAATGTGTCTAAGATCGTCCCACATTAGCAAAATATCACCAAATTTTCCTTTAGCTTTTAAACTCAATCATTTTATACTTACAGAATTCCATAAATATTTTATCAAATTTTTTGTGACACAATTACGCTTAGTTTCAAAAAGAAAAATGTCGAGGCAATAGCTAGAAATAGTTATTAAGGCTCTTTTAGAGGGAAAGCCTAACTCTTACATTCCATATGAGAACTTTTATGGATTACTTGCATTCCCCTGTGGTATAAGCCTTTCCTATCTTCATCAGCCTGTTTCTGAATATTTGCGTTGTTCATTGAAGAAACCTTGTCTGTTGGATCAGCCAATCTAAGATTGTGTTCCTTTAGCCAAATCACAAGTTCTTTTTCTAATTATTCCTCTTTATTCCTTGTTTCTTCTTGTTTTTTCTCTTGTTCTGGTGTCTTCAATAGAGCATCGATGCTACTTTTCATAATTTCGTATTGTGTTGGAGAAGGTTGTGTGTCTATGGCCAAAGTTGTATCCGAGCTAGACATCATCACGTCTGATAATCCCATTTTCGAAAATTTTGAGAGTGCAAGTTAACAAAATTTAAGAAAAGAAAAAAAAAAACAAAAAATAAAAGAGAGAAGAGATAACAGATGGAAAATTAGAGGTTGAATTTAATTACTTATAGAGAAAATTTAGATCTCAAATCATAATTTGATTTTATTTTCATTCAAATTAGATTAGTGAGATAGCATGGGATATAGATTGATTATTAGAGATAAAATGTGTTTTTCTATTTTAAAATCCTTATTTTAACGTGAATTTGAGATTTTATAGATAATATGTGATTTTTATTTTTTATTTTTTTCTTTTATTGGATATGTATTTGAGATTTTATAGATAAAATGTGATTATTCATCATCAAAATTGAGGAAAAAAAATCAAAATCGAAATCAAATTATTTTTAACGGTGATTGTGGACAAAATATACATATTATTTTTAGTCAGATTTTTTTTCAAAGGAATTTAAATAGATATAGATAGATATACATTTTTATACCAAATGAGATTTTTTTTTTTTTTTTAAATGTCACTTTACGTGAATGGTTTTTCCTTTTTAGAAAATGAGAATTTTTTAATAAAAAAAATATTATACATTTAACTTAAAAATAATTGGATTATTGAAGGATTTAATGTAAAACTATCCATATATCCTCGTGATCATCCACGGACAAAAGAGAAAATCAAATGTTTCTCTTCCATAGCCCCTTTTAGATAATATAGACATGGATGATAGAACTTTTATTAGAGTGAAGACCAACCGTATAGACCGAAATAAATCTTTTCAACATTGTTATGTCCTAGCTCACGTATTCTCTCTAGAAAAATTCTCAAACCAAGGTAAATTTACAATTTAGCACGTGCAGATGAAAGTGCATCTTGTTGGTTTTGTTTCATTGATGAACTCCTCCCGCACTAAGTTGAGTGTCACCGCTACACCAGGATACCTTTATTCATTAATTATTTTTTCAACATGTGAGATTTTATGTGTAAAACATACCTCAATTTAAAACAAGCCCGAAAAACCCAACACAAAGATGTCATGAGTAAATGGTTAAATTACCTCAATTTCGAGGCTCCCCCATTGGTGGAGGAAAAGAGAGGAATATTCGAGGCTTACAGGTAAATAATCTTATGTATTCTGTCTTTACAGGTAAATAATCTTATGTATTCTGTCTTTTACGGAGTTCTGCCGAGGGAAAAGACCACAAAAGAGAGGAAGAGAGAAGAATCTGAGGCAAAGCATGCAAAGAGATGGAGAACAAAACACAAGATCCTTATATTTTTATGGAGATTGATGAATATTAGATTATAAAGATTAGACTAGATTTCTTTTAATTCAATTTTATTTTTCGAGAATTTGAGGAGGATTCTCCAAATGACTACAAGACATACGTGTTGAAGCAGAACCCCCCGCTGCACAATTCCATTTTTTTTAAGGAAAAATAAAAAATTGAAAAATTCTGAGAGAGGGAATTTTGAAACATGCATTTAATTTGTTCCATCGCCAAATACAAACACGTAAGCATCTACGACATGTGCTTTATTATTCAAAACTATAATTCTTTTCTTCCCTATTCTTTTCTTTTTTTAATGTAGGAACTGTCATCTTTTGAGTACGGCTAACAAGAGATTATTATTATTGTTTGCCCAAAAACATATTGAAGCCAAAACACATGCCGACGATTATTTGTTTGTTATTGAGTAATTAATCAACGCAACCATTTTAAAAAAATTGTTATTTATCCATTAGTAATGATTCAGTTGGTAAAACTAAAGAAGTTGTTTTGTAGATTCCGGTGGAGATTCGAATTCTTTTACATCCTTTTTTTTTTTTTTTTTTTTATTTTTTTTTTTTACATTTATATTTTTGTTTTAAAGAAAGGGGACTATTTGATCACCGAATCAATATAGACTCTCAATTATAAATTTATTTCAAAATTGTTCATGTATCGAATTGAGATTTTCAATTTTGATAGTCCATGAAGAATATAAGCTCAGACATTCAACATTGAAGAACTATTTCACATTTCTTTAACTTTTACAGTCTTTTATTGTAACTACTTGTATCAGAAAATTAGTATAAATACTCATCATTTACAAATTTTGTACAATACAATACAATAGCTTCAAGAAGAACTTGAAATCTGTAAAAGAAAGAATCTGTGACTTAGCTCTTAATAAAAATCTTCCTCCTTCCCATGGATGTAGGCAACAATAAGCCGAACCACGTGTATCGTTGTGTTCTTCATCTCTTCTTCCTTTCGTCTACACGATTGCATGCTTGATCTTCATCGTTTCAAAGCAGTCGCACAAAATCAAACAGAGACATTAGAGTTAGAAGAAGTTCAAAGAATTCGAAAGGACAAAGAACAAGAGAGCAAGAAAATTAATTCTGATTAAACACCCATCAGAAAAGCCATTTTTTCTTTCACTTCCACCAGGCAAAGGCTAGTGGATCAAACCACGTGGAGAGCATCAGCTGGAAGTTCGTGGACAATTGATAGCCGAGCTTTCTACCAAACCAAATTAATTTGGGGCAAAAGAACCGGACTCACGAATTGGATCAGCAAAGAAAGGCCAAAAATTCATTCATCATTTGGGCTTAATTCAATAAACATAAAGAAGCAGGCTCAACAAAGTGGTATCAGAGCAAAAGACTTACAAGATTACAATTCTTGAAGAATCCAGACTCAAGTTTTTCATCCAAAATGTCAGTAGCAAGGTTTGAAGTGGAGAAATTCGATGGCAAAGGAGACTTTGAACTGTGGAAGGCCAAGATCAAGGCGATTCTCGGCCAGCAGAAAGCTCACAGAGCCCTCCTTGACCCATCAACACTCCCTACCACAGTGACAGCTCAAGAAAAAGAAGACTAGGAGCTGGCAGCCTATGGTACNTTCTCGGCCAGCAGAAAGTTCAAGAGTCCTCCTCGACCCATCAACACTCCCTGCCACTGTGACGACTCAAGAAAAAAAGACTGGGAGCTGGCAGCAAATGAGACTTTGGACTGTGGAAGGCCAAGATCAAGGTGATACTCGGCCAGTAGAAAGCCCACAGAGCCCTCCTTGACCCATCAACACTCCCTACCACAGTGACAGCTCAAGAAAAAGAAGACTAGGAGCTGGCAGCCTATGGTACGTTGGTTCTAAACCTTAGTGACAGTGTACTTAGACAAGTTTTAGATCAAGAAACTGTATATAGGATATGGACTAAGCTAGAAGAGTTATATGCTACTAAAGATCTTCCTGGAAAAATGTATTTTAGGGAGAAATTCTTCACATTTAAAATAAATTCAACTAAAACTTTATCTGATAACTTAGATGAGGTCAAGAAAATTGTTGCTGAATTTAAAACTCTAGGAGAAAAACTTGGTGATGAAAATGAGGCCTATGTACTTTTAAACTCCTTGCCTGAACCCTATAAAGAAATAAAAAATGCTCTAAAGTATGGAAGAGATAGTATAAGCACAGACACTATAATCTCAACCTTAAGAACTAGAGAGCTAGAGTTACAGATTGATAGAAAGGATCATCCTAGTGGTGAAGGTCTATTTGTAAAAGGAAACTTCAAACAAAACCATTCAAAAGACAGAAAACCTCACAACTCAGAAGATAACAAATCAAAACAAAAAATAAAATGCAAGTACTGTAAGAAAAAGGGACATCTAATTAAGGACTGTTTTATCCTAAAAAGAAAGAATCAAGAGAAAGAAAAGGACACAAAAGGCAAACAACCCGAAGCATCTGTTGTAGAAGGATCCTTCATCTACTTAGATGCTTTAGCCTCAACTTTAGACAAATTCAATCATGTAAATCCTCTAGGAAAACATGATTGGGTTCTAGATTCTGGATGCACCTATCACATGACCTCAATGAGACCTTGGTTTAACACCTTTAAGGAAATAGAAGAAGAAATAATGTATATGGGAAACAACCAAGGATGTAAGATAGAAGGCATTGGCTCTGTTTCCATGAAGCTTAAGGATGGAACTATTAAACTTCTTAGGAATGTGAGATATGTTCCATTACTTAAAAGAAATATAATCTCCTTAGGTATGCTAGATGCTATTGGGTGTGAGTATAGGGGTAAAGGAGGAACCCTTGAGGTGCTAAAGGATTCTAAAGTGATATTAGTTGGGGAAAAGATAAATGACTTATTTGTGGTCAAAGGAGTAGAAATGATGACAGGGGCATATGCTCCCACCACAAATGAGGTCACAGAGGCTGATGTATGGCACAAAAGATTATCTTAAATTAGTATTAAAGGCCTAGAAGTCCCATCTAAACAAGGGATCCTTCCTAAAGGTCTCTCAGAAAATCTAACCTTTTGTGAACACTGTGTTTTAGGGAAAGCCACAAGGCAAAGTTTTACTAAAGCACAACACACTACAAAAGCTATCCTAGACTATATACACTCTAACCTATGGGGTCCAGCTCCTACACCTAGCCTAAGTGGCTCAAAGTATTTACTTTCTTTTACTGATGACTTCTCTAGGAAAAGTTTGGTCTACTTCCTTAAAACTAAAGATAAAGTGTTTGATAGATTTAAGGAATGGAAACTCATGATAGAGAAGCAAACTTCTAAAGAAATTAAATACCTAAGAACTGACAAAGGACTGAAATTTTATAGTGAAGAGTTTAACAAATTCTGTAAAGAAACAGGAATAACTAGGCATAAGACTGTTAGATTCACTCCACAACAAAATGAAGTAGCTGAAAGAATAATAGAACAGTCATGTAGAGGGTTAGATGTCTCCTATCAGATGCAATTTTGAGTGAAAAATATTGGGCTGAGGCTACAAGCTACAAAGTGTACACCTTAAATAGGTGTCCACATTCCTCTCGAAATTTTTTGACTCTTGAAAAAAAATGGACCACTCATCTACCTAACCTAGAAAACCTAAGGGTATTTGGATGTGTTGGCTATATTCATCAAAATCAGGGGAAATTAAAATCTAAGGCAGTAAAGTGTATGTTTGTAGGGTTTTCTAAAGGAGTAAAAGGATTTAAGATGTGGAATCCTATTGAGAAAATGTTTGTTATAAGTAGAGATGTCACTTTCAGAGAGAAAGAGATGTTTATGCAAAAGGAAAAGACCACTTATGAAGTTCCTAATAGCCCTAACACTGCTAGGATTGAGGTGGAGACACCTAAAGTTTCTTCCACTAACCAAAACCTTCCTACTGAATCAGAAGAAGAAGTAGAGGATGTCTCAAATGAGAGTATAGGGAATACTGAATTTGTACTTGATTTAAGTCAGTTTTCCTTGGCTAGGGATAGACAAAGAAGAGTGATAGTTCCTCCAGCTAGGTATACTGAAACTAACTATATAAACCTAGTTCTAATTGCCACAATAGTTCCAAATGACCAAGAACCAACCACTTTTAAAGAGGCAGTAAACTGCTCTAATGCTAGGTCTTTGATTCAAGCTATGTGGGGAGAAATGGAGTCACTCACTAATACTTGGACCCTAGCCCCTCTTCCTAAAGAATGCAAACCTATAGTCTCTAAATGGATATATAAACTAAATAAGGGTTCTACCAAAGAAGAAAAGCCTAGGTACAAGGCAAGGTTAGTGGCTAAATGGTTTACACAGAGGGAAGGAATAGACTATACTGAATTTTTTCACCAGTAGTAAAACAAACCTATTAGACTACTTTTATCTCTAGTTGTTCAATACAACCTTGAACTAAATCAACTAGATGTTAAAATTGCTTTCCTACATGGAAACTTAGATGAGGTTATTTATATGGTTCAACCTAAAGGGTTTGAAGAAAGAGGAAAGGAAGACCTATACTCTCTATATATATTCTAAAACAATCTCCTAGATGCTGGTATAGAAGGTTTAATGATTACATAGAGAGTATCAGATTTCAAAAAAGTTCCTATGATATTTATTCTTATATTAATTCTTCTTCTACCTATAAGGACAAAGTCTATCTATTACTCTATGTTGATGATATGCTACTAGCAGGGAAATTTAAGGAGGATTTTAACTCATGTCAAAAATCTCTTAAAGAGAGAATTTGACATGAAGGACTTGGGTCAGTCTAGAAAGATCCCTGGGATTGAAATTCAAAGGGACAGAACTTCCTCAACTCTACCATTAGCCAATTAAGCTACTGTGAAAAAAGTAATAAATTGATTCAATATGACTAATGCAAAACCAGTCACTATACCAATTGCTACTCATTTTAAACTTTCCTCTGAAAACTCACCAAAAGAAACAAACATAGAACATTTGACTAAAATGCAATCAATTCCATACAATCAAGCAATAGGGAGTCTAATGTACTTAATGATATCTACTAGACCAGACCTATCATATAACACTAGTCTAGTCAGTAGATAGATGTCTAACCCTGGAAAAAGACACTGGGAAGCAACAAAATGGATTTTAAGATATCTAATTTGGTCTAAACAGTCAAAATTAACATATCAAAGTACAAATGAATCAAATTTAGAGCTATATGGATATGTTGATTCAGATTTTGCAGGTGACCAAGACAACAGAAGATCATTAACAGGTTATCTATTCTTATTTGGTCCTAATTTGTTATGTTGGAAAGAAAATTTACAGTCAATCACAGCATTGTCAACCATAGAAGCAGAGTACATGGCTTTATCAGAAGCAATAAAAGAAGCACTGTGGTTAAAAGGATTGATGAAAGACTTTGGTATTAATCAAACAATAGTAAAAATCTACTATGATAACCAAAGTGCCATTCACCTTTCCAAAAACCCTCAGTATCATTTAAGGACCAAACACATAGACATTAAGTATCATTTCGTAAGAGACAGAATAGAGAAAGGAGAAGTCGAGGTGCTTAAAGTTCATACCACCGAAAATGCAACTGACATGCATACCAAACCTATGAGTAAACTCAAGCTAGTAAACTGTCTTGGTCAGATTGGATTTCTGCTTCCTGAAAATGGGTGAAGACATGTGAAATCCGTAAGGAGAAGAGCTTACATGTTGAGCTTAAGGTGGATATTTGAAGAATATAAGCTCAAACATTCAACATTCAAGAACTATTTCACATTTCTTTAACTTTTACAGTCTTTTATTGTAACTGTTTGTATCAGAAAATTAGTATAATTACTCGTCATTTACAAATTTTGTACAATACAATACAATAGCTTCAAGCAGAACTTGAAATTTGTAAAAGAAAGAATCTGTGACTTAGCTCTTAATAAAAATCTTCCTTCTTCTCGTGGATGTAGGCAACAATAAACCGAACCACGTATATTGTTGTGTTCTTCATCTCTTCTTCCCTTCGTCTACACGATTGCATGCTTGTTCTTCATTGTTTACTCAAAACAGTCGCACAGAATCAAACAGAGACATTAGGGTTAGAAGAAGTTCAAAGAATTCGAAAGGACAAAGAACGAGAGAGCAAGAGAGAGAAAGAAAATTAATTCTGATTAAACACCCATTAGAAAAGCCATTTTTTCTATCACTACCATCAGGCAAAGAGTAGTGGATCAAACCACGAAGAGAGCATCAGCTGAAGTTCATGGTCAATTGATAGCCAAGCTTTCTACCAAACCAAATTAATTTGGGGCAAAAGAACCGAGCTCACGAATTGGATCAGCAAGGAAAGGCCAAAAATTCATTCATCATTTGGGCTTAATTCAATAAACATAAAGAAGCAGGCCCAACAATCCATTTAGTTAATTTAACATTTGAAAAGTCTACAAAAAATGTAAAAATCGATGCTGATTTTTTTAGAAGATGGATTGGCTATTTTTCAAAGATAATCTCTTAAAAAATATTCTACATTGATTCGCTCATGAAAATTTATAATTTTAATTGAAACAATTATTCCTTAAAAAGAATTGATAGTAAGTGCTCGCATGAGATTTTCGGAGAAACGTGTTTCGTAGAGTTGAACTTGTTTTGGTGTAGATTTGATGTGGATATGGTTCGATTTTAGTACTTGACCCTCTAATTCTCTCTCAATTGAATGCGTACATTTGATGTATGGAAGCATAGAGCACGTATGTTTTTTGAGTTGGAGTTTTGGAAGAATGTTTGTATCTTCAAGACTTGAACTTTAAGGAGTCGTCCAATCTTTCAGGTGTTAGGGTGTCTTCTGATTGTTGAGAGAATTCTCTCTAGGTTCTCTAGAGTACGAAATTTCTACACCTCTATAAATGAAGAGAACTACTCTATTTATATAGTTCTCAGGTGGGCTTTGTGGCCTTGATTGGTCCATCGACCTAGCCTCTGGGACCAACTATTGGATTTTGGCCTCATTTGACATTTTGGTCAAACTAAGTATTTTTTTTTTTGCTCAATTTGACTTTAGCCCAAACCTTAATACTTAATTGGACCATAACAATTTATTTAATCTAACGGTCAAGATGAAAACACATGGCGTCATCGAGATTCTTCAATTTATATCTTCAATTTCAATTTGGACACACACTACAAAAATGTCTTTTTATAGCTTTTTAATATAGCATTTTTTAAAATGGGCTATGAAATCATTAGTGGAAAAAAAGCGGGCAATGAAAAGTAAAAAATTTAAATTAAAAATATTATATAATATTATATTATATTTAAAAAAAAAAACTCAACCAGCCCAAAATTATAGAATTTACTACATCACCAAAAATTAAAGCGATGCAGAAACCCTCATTCTAAAAACTTCTCTGCATTTCTCGTTTTTCAATTCCTTTACCCACTTTACCCATTGATTTTGTTAGAGAAAATGCCACATCAGCGACCAAGGAGGAGTCAAGAAGACACATCAGCTGAAGATTGCCATGTCACTGTGGAGAGTCATGAAGAGTTATTCCTTTAGTGCTCCAGATTTCTGTTAGGATTGAGTGATAACAAACAAATATTCTTTCTTCATATATTGGACCATGTGTCCTCATTTCATTCGTTTTTTGGTATATAATTTTTTAATTCTTTGAATACCTAAAATAGGGAACAATGTATAAATCGGGCATGCTGCCCCTTTCCAATGGATGAGATCAATACGAAGAGGCAAAGTTAAAAATCTCTCTGTCTATTATTTAGTAATTTGGTTCCATCGTGTACAACGATCAGCTAAATGACTGAATACATCATTCATCATTTAGCGCTCAGTGTCCATAGTGTACAATGAAAAGATAAACGATAGCTTCTATCGTGTAGCGCCCGCATCCTGTCATATACAACGATAAGGTAAACGATATCTCATTTTACTATCGCATAATCTTCGAGGCTCCATCGTGTAGTATGACGAGGTAAACGATAAGGTTTGTCTTTACATCGTTTAACCACCCGACTCTATCGTACACAAAAAAGAGGTAAATGATACCATTTCCATCTCTTTATTTTTCTAACTGATTCTAGTCCACTACGTGCTTCAATCCCCATCTCCACTGCTCTCTTATCGGAATCCACCTTTCCTGCATCATCTCCAAAATGTTGACTGGCGCCAAAATTCACATTTCAGCCCTAGGTGGCATCGTAATGTTCATTCTCGTTGTCTTCTTGAGTCTGACCTAGAAATCCAACGAAGAACCTCATCCAAAGCCCTTAACAATATAGCTAACCCTTTCGTCGCCAAGAATCTTGTTGTCTTTCATGTCTATTCCTTCAACTTTTTCCTCTTCTCCATCAGTCGTCTTCTTCGTCCTCAAGTAGGCCATTTGGGTCTCCAAAATCCCTTTCTGTCATGCAATTAAGTTATTTGTTCGGGTCAACAAAATGACGACCTGGATTAAGATGCTAGTGTCGGAAATTAACTCGATTTGTGGGTGTGGATTCCTTTTGATGGCGCTTATCAATGTTGTTCATATCAAATTTGGTACTCTGAGTTGCGACAACTCTCAGACATTCGCAGCAATGGTTCCACTTGCCATCTTGGTTTCGTTTGCCTTTGTGATTTACATCTGTCTTGTTTCGTATGCTTTTATCTATTACACATTGTGTTCTCTAAATATACAATGATTCTAGATTTCTGGTGCGAGAAACATGTGTTCTTGTCTTGATGATGATTTAATATACGTTGATGGTCATGCACTAATCAAGCATTGATAAGAAGAATATGTGTTAATGGTATATACGATGATCACATGATAATCTAAAGGATATGTAGTATGCATTAATCGTCTATGTGATGACCATGCGTTCCTACGACAAGTTTTCTTGCTCTTTCGCCAAGTATAACAAGAACGCAAGTTTCTCGAGATGATCCAAGGTCAAACACAGAGACTTGTAACGAAAGAATGCTTGTAAAGTATGCATTTGAGGCGGTGAATAAAAATAAAAAGAAAGAAGTTAACTAGGTATGCGCTACTTATACTTCTAGCTAAACAGACGAAGCAATTGAAGTTTGACTATAAGAGTTGGTAGAGATATGGCAGCTGTTAACGCGTAATGAGATGTATGGAGAAGTAGAGTTGAGGGAAAATTTTACTAAGTCATTAAGTTTGGTTGCAAGGGCAATCCAAGCTCGACACGCTAACGCACTGCACACCTCTCGGTGGTCAGCCGCATGCTTATATCTCTATGACGCATAGTTGCATTAAACATAAGATTATTCCTATCTCTAGGAACACTACTCACTTTGCTTAGCGAGTTTCACTACTTACCCTCTCAAGCAGTTGATTATATCTACTCAGCCCATAGACAAGCATTGTGATATCCTTGCACTAAGCAAAGAGGATTGATTCACTATACTCGTGCACCACACCTCTCGGTGGGTTGCTACAAGCATCATATCTCTATGCCGCATGATTCAGTATGTAATAACTCTTGCTAACTACACTTAACCATTGCGATGAAAGTAAAAGATGATAAAGTAGAAGAAGATGATGAACATGGTGTTAAAGGAACTAAAGAGATGCAATGATTACAAAATATATTAATGTATTAAGCCAAAATGTAATACAATATAGAGGTAAGAAGAGGGGTAGAGGGCTAGATGTAGGCAATCTCTTGCTTCCAACAAGTGTAGCTACTGGTGGTGCCATGGATGGGCGATGGAGTAGTCTCTCTCGAGCTCTATCTCCGGCGAAGCTCTGGTCGTCAATCAGAAAGGGTTGTGGGAATGAAAAACTCTCAAAGATCGTCTACTCATGCTCTCGTCTGTGATCACAAGAATCTGCCTAAGGCAGAGACTCGAATGCCTTGAATTTGGGCTCCAAGGCTCTATTTATAGAGCTCAAATGCCGACAACATTGGTAATCCCATGCTGAATCTCTGCCATCCTTGTAGCGATAGGTGAAATGTCATCATGACCTTATCTCTTTGACACTCCCGAGGTATGCATTCATGATTGTTTCTTCTGAAGCATCAGCGCATTCCACCCACTTTGTGATCGACCTTCTATCATGGCTATCACTCTATAGTTGCAGCATTCCATGCGATGAACTTGACAAAAGTAGACATTTTGACGCAAAATAATGCATGACAGAGGGTTAGCAGGGATTTTTAGTGCTGATCGATGCAAGCTCATTTTTTCACATGAATTCTCAGCAATATTAATGCATATTCTGCTCATCAACCCTCATAATTCTAAATAAAAAAACTACGATAGCTTGTATTTCTACAAGCTATCAATTTTTTATTTTTTTTTTAAAAAAAAACTTTTCTACAATTCTCTTTTCTTCTGTTTCTCCTTACTTTTCCCCCATTACATCTTGTTTCCTTGTTGATTCATCTATGAGCAATGACAAAGAACTAACGATGACACACCCTTAAATTGCAATTCTCCATAGACTACCTGTCGTGAAAAAAACAATGCATTTCCCTCTTTTTTTCACTAAAATTGAACTTTTCTTCAAAGCTTGGCGTTGCAGTCATCACGATATTTTGCCTTCTATCTGTTTTTATTTACCCTTTGAGCAATGTCCACTCAACTTTTAAGTTGGCTATTAATCTTCAATTCAATTCTTGTTCATTTTTGCAAGTGATGTATTTAACGGGAACCAGACAATCCCATCAAGTTTATTTTTCTTTTTCTACACTTTCTCTTATGGTTCTAGTTAGATTTCTATGCAAAACTTCACGTATGATTTGTCTATTATGTCACACCCCTTCCCAGATTATCTTCTTAATCTGAGAAGAGATGGGAAGACAATAATTGTCAACCCTCTTATGACAACCACTATTCAACAATCTCTTAGAAAACCTATAATTTTAGCACCTATTAAACCTGATTAATAGTTTATAATTTTATACAACTTAACATATAATTTCAGCAACAACTTTAAATACATAATTTATTGCTAACCAAAAATATCAACATCAACATATGCAAGAGATTTAAGAAACAAACTTAAATGCAACACAAACTCTACTCTATTTTTCCACCCCCTGACATGGACATAAGAACCAATAACAAAACATTATGAGCCACATAAACTGCAATCTTCCTGAAGGTCTGAGAAGTGACTAACTGGCAGAACTGCTAGGCCTCGAGACGTCGACCGCTACCTGGGGAGGAAAATATTTTTAAAAAGTGAGCTGGAAAGCCTAGTAAGTGACTATCTTAAATAAAACATACTTTAAATCATAGTTAACATAAACATGTTTATCAAGAAGCATTTATTAAAAGATATTCAGGGTTTTTAAATGGAACTAAAATCATAAGAGTACATCATGTAAAAGAAGAGAAACCCTGGAATAAATAGCATCTTTCTAAAACTTCCCTACTCCACGTCATGAATATGTGGGAGAGCCCTTTTGCTCAATCCCTACTAACCTAAGTTGAGAGAGAGCTTTCGCTCGATCTCATCAACGTCAATAACATAGTCATACATGCACATAGAGCTAGATTGGGTCCTGACTACTTTACCATACCTTCGGTGTCAAGAATCCCTAACATCATTTTAATTGGGGTACCTTACCATACCTTTGGTACCAACATTGGAGTAGGGTTTGTACAAGGCACAAACATTTGAACATTTAAAACATATACATAATATGCATATTTGAAATAATCATACCTCATAGTTTCAAGTCAATGCATGGTGCCTTGTAAAACATGGAATATACTTAATCAATTTCATCATGCATTAAAACATGATATAGGCTTAATGGAAAATGCATGCTAAACTCGTAAATAACTTCATCATTTAAAAACAAGGATCATGCAATCAATATTCATTTTAAGGCATGCATTAAAGTAAATCATGATATAGTAATTTCATATGAAATGCCTATGCATTAGGAATTATTCATAAAACTTGTATTAGGAAATATTTATTAAAACTTTTCACTCACTATCTTAAGTTATTTATCCAAGGGGGTTGTATGCCTCAGCAATTTGCATTTTCTCTAAAAATGAAAGGTCCCTTGGTCAGTGTACTTAGCTACCTTTTGAGTTTAATGTATAGTTTATCTTTACCGCATACCAATACTCATTGCATCAGAGCTAAGTTCGACACATTAAAACTATCCTTAACACATCGACTATCCTTGGCCATCTTACCTGATAACTTGGCAAATAATTGGGAATCTTTTCTCAAGATGCTTGGTTAAGCATTGAAACAATTCTTAGTCTATATGACGTACATCCACTATGTGATGTACTCAGATTGCCTTCATTGTGGATTGGCTATGTTGTATGTGTTAACGCATAACATCATCGAGTCAGCTGTTTGCTTATTCTTTATATGCAGTTGTTTGCTCATTCATCCACAACATCATTCTAAATTTAAATTTTTAGATTTCATAACTTTAATTTCTACATTCGTTTAACTAAACTCCTTTCAAAGAAAATGCTTCTAAACATCTTAACTTTTGTTTACCTTATAATTTGAGCATTATTTCCTCCAGAATCAATTAGAAATCCCTCAGATTCTCTTTCAGTTGGCCGAGAGTTCTTCAACTTTCAGAATCTTAAGATGGCACAACACGCCTTCACTTAGGTGTTAATTTTTTTTTTTTTTTTTGACAAAACAGTCTTCTTCTTGGTTAAGCCTTTTTATACTTGGATTTGTTGGGTTTTATGTCTTAAAACTCGTGGCTTGTAAACAATAAACTTATTTTGTCAATCAATATATATGTTATTGAGATTATTCAATAAAGTTGTTATTGAATATATGAATTGCTCATTTCGTTTTAGAAAGAACCTAAATCAAATAAACTAAGATCTATGGCTATTACATGAGTACTTGAACTTTATGTGGAGACATAAGAGTGGATCAAGTTCGAGTAGATAGCCAAAATGTTCTATAGCATACAGATAAGGCTGGGTATCTTATTCTGAGGACACTATTGGATGCGGTTCAGTTTGTAGATGTTACAATTGTTGTTAAGTGCTACAAACGATGTGATCCTAATTCGTTTATAGGGAGACATTCGTGTGAGGGCGTCCTATACAAAGAGTTTGTATAAGATCGGACAAAGAAATAAGTCACTCTTACTTTATAACGTTGTTTACTATTTAATACTGACTATTTCAAAGTGATGACCTAGGTAACTTGACCTTAATCTTGAGCTAACTATGAACTATTGTTTCTTCGGAATTATCCTTAGATTTACGTGGGTGAGGGTTGGCTCAATAGTGTCGGCTCAATAAGCCTTCCATTTCAGCAGTAAGACAAGGTAGATAGCTAGGGACACAGGGTGCAAGACAAAATTCACTCCTACCCACTTTTAGCGATAGTAGAGAAGTTGTTCCCTTAAGTGTTGACTTCGGTCTTGAACAGGGGGCTCCACCCTCTCATTGGCTCGATAGGGACTCAGTTTGATGATTGGATCGCAAACTATTGTTCATTAGAGGATCAATGAGACTTAAGGAACAAGATATAATCTCGGAGGTAAAATAGCTTTTGACACAGCCATTACTACGAACAACCTGTGAATTGTTAACTTACTAATTATGGTTGTATCAGGTAAACAGAAATATATCTACAGTGAGAGGAGTGCAGCTACTGGGCTTTAGTGGAGTGACCCGGTAGTCAACGAATATTGGTTAATTAGGTCAAAGAGTTTAGCCAGTTAATCTCGGATTGTTCGAACCCACGATCTATAGGTTCATTAGGTCCCCCTAATAGCCTACCAACGGATTAAACCTCCGTATAGCGTGATGAGAAAATTTGAAATGTTCAAATTCGAATTTAGGGAATCAATAATTATAAACGATGTAATTGCATGTTTAATTATTGAATTAAACATAATTAAATAGAATTGGAGAATTGGATAATATTTAAATTTCATTTAAATATTAATTACATGAATAAGAATTCATAATAATGGAATTAGTGTTTTAATAATTTAATACTGGATATTAAATTATTTTAATTTAATTATTT
>NC_052351.1:20304691-20350410 GCF_009727055.1 Benincasa hispida
TGTATAATTAATTATTTAAATAAATTTTATTGTTTGAATTAATTTTGAAATTTTGAATTTTATGAAAATTCAAATAATAAATTTATTTTTTTTTGTTTTAATTAAAATTTGGAAAATTGAATTTCATTGAAAATGAATTTTGAATTCATTTTAAATAATGAAATTTGAAATTTGATTGTTTTGAAAATCATTATAATTGGTAAATACATTGAGTGGATTTTTCCAACATAAAACACCTACAATTCCACTTAATCTCAAGGTGCTTGGTGTTATTAATTCATGCAATCTGATTTGCATGTCATTTTTTACAAAAATAGAGAGATTTGGCTGGGGAATTCATTCATGTAATTGGTTTTGAAAAAAAAAAAAGAAAGAAAGAAAATGGTTTTCTTTTGTTCTTCAAAATCATCAAGAACATCCTCTACAATTCCCTTCAATCCATTCTTATTTTGGGTTCCACCACCCAATCTAAAGTCCTAGAGGATAGTAGGGGAAGATTAAGTGGTGGTCTACAAGAAATTGCTAAGGAAATTCAAGTTGGAATTCCAGATTTGAAGAGTTCTTCAAAGGTAATCTCAAAAGTCCTATTTTCTTTATTATTAACATGCTTTTTTTATTCCTAAAATTGAAGGAATTAGAGTGCTTAATATCCTATTTGCTTTCGCTAATTGCATGTTAACTCCAACATGATTTGTATGAAATGTTTGTTTAATTACTTGCCACCTGACAAACTTATCACTTTATTGGCATCTGCAAGGCTGCCACTTGACTTATTTACTCGTTAATTAAGTTGAATTCCTCAGCTTAAACTTGATTGCATGGCCTTGCAATCACCAAAGCCTTCTCCCTTCAATGCACGACCTTCTGCCGCACCACTTGCCAGCTTAGCCCTCATCAATGGCATACAGAGTTAGTCGCACAATGCCTCATAGTTTCAATGCATGAAACCTTCCATCTTTTCTAAGCGTTAACTTGTTTCTACTTCGCCCGAGAATGCAACATTCCATACTTAACATATTTTCTTGTCTTCCTCGGATTACCATTGTTACTCCACCTTCTCTACACGTTGACCAAGCTACAACCTAGACGCATACGGTCATAACACTTAGAAAATTTTCCTTCTCTTACATTCCAAACGCATCATTCACCATACTTTCTTAACTTACTTATTCCATTAATATTGATTTATATCTTAACTCATAACTAAGAGGTCTTAAATTTGATTAACTAGTCAAACAAGTTAAAGGGTTTACAATTTACCTTCCCCTTAAAGAAATTTCATCGTCGAAATTTGTTTGGATCTCTTCATGTGAACAGGTGGGGATATCTATTTTTCATATGATCTTTAGCTTCCCATGTAGCTTCCTCAACTTCATGGTTCTTCCATAAGACTTATGCTAGTGGAATAGTTTTGTTCCTTAACATTTGCTCTTTTCTGTCTAAGATTTGAACTGGTTCTTCTTCATAAGATAAATTCTCTTTTAGTTAGACTGGTTATTCTCGGAGAATGTGAGTAGGGTCATGTACATATTTTCGTAACAAGGATACATAGAAAATGTCATATATCTTAGATAATTCAGCAGGTAAAGCTAGCCTGGAAGCTGCTGGTCCTTCACGGGCAATTAACTCGTAGGGTTCTATATATCTGGGACTTAGCTTACCTTTCCTGCTAATCTGAGTATTCCTTTCAACGGTGATAACTTTAGGAATACCCGATCTCCGATTTCAAATTCCAACTCTCTTCTTCTCATAGCTTTTTTGTCTATCTCGAGCTATCTTCAGATTTTCTCTAATTACCTGAATATTTTCTGATGTTGCCTGGACTAACTCTGGTACTATCAGCTGTCTTTCTCCAACCTCATTCCAAATCACTGGAGTTCTACAAGGTCTTCCATATAAAGCCCCATACGGTGCGATACCGATATGAACCACTTTGTAATTGTTACATGAGATGTAAGTGTTACAAACAATATGAACCATATTATTCATGTAAAGATATGTGAGTGGGGATATCCTATATAAAGGAGTTTATACATAGACCGGACCACAAAATAATTAGTTTCTCTTTATAACACTGTTACTTGAAGAAACTAATATTTCACTAAGATAACCATAGGAGACTTGACCTTAATCCTAAATGAGTTATGAACTCATGTTTATGACGACAATCCTTTTATCTATATCGGTGGGAGTGGTCACGATAGCCGACTCAACAAGCCTACCATTTTGGGGATTTGTCTAATTAGGGAGTTGGGAACACAGCTACATAAGATGGAATTAATTCCTTCCCATTTTTTGGGAAAGTAAATAAATTGCTCCCTTAACAGCTGATTCCAGGTCTTGAATAATGAGGCCTTAACCTCTCACATAAATTGCTCCCTTAACAGCTGATTCTGGGCCCGGGAGGTGTTAGTTTATAGTTAGACTATAAACTGTTTGTTCATTAGAGAAATGGGTACTTAAGAAGTTAGATATAACCAAAGAATCGGTAATTTGTCCCAGCTGTAGTTATGAGTATTTTGAAGAGTCATCGCTCTGTTGATGGTTATATCCATGGATACGGAAATATATCTACTGTGCGAATTGTGCAGCTATCGGTGTTTAGTGAAGTGATCGGTAGTTAATGAATATTGATTAATTAGATTAAAGTAGTTTAATCAATTGATCTCATATCATTGGAGCTTCTAATATGTAGGTCCACAAGGTCCCCTTGCTAGCTCACAAAAAGATAGTAATGAGGAATGATTTGAATTGTTCAAATCAAATTAGAGAATTTTATATTATTGAGATCAATATATAATGGTTAATTTTATATGATCTATAATTCAAATTATGTAAAAAAGATATATTTGAATAAGATTCAAATATTAGATACATATGAATTGGATTCATAGAAGAGATGTATACATATAAATATGTGATATTTATATGTCGATTAACTCCATATTAAATATCATTTAATATAGTTACTTACTTAATTAATTAATGATTAATAATTGATTAAAAATAATGGAGATTGGAGGTTAGCATAAATATATGATTTATGATGAGTAATTAAATATATATTAAATAGAACTTAATATATGGTTAATTAATTAATGTATCAATTAATTAAATAAGAGTTATTTTATTAATTAGCACAAAGGGAATAAAAAGGAATTCTTGGAGAAGGGGTTAACCCTTCCCATATAAATACATCCTTATGACCATTTTAGGTAAGGTTTTGATATGACACACACACAAAAATAATAATAATAATAATAAAAATAAAATAAAAACCTAGCCTCCACATTCTCTTTAATTTCTCTCTAGAATTCTCTACCATTTTACACTTCAAAGTTCTTGGACACACTTCCAAGTTCTTTGAATCTTAGAGAAGTTCGAGATTATTAACAATGGTGGAAGAAGAAAAATAGGGAAATCAACAAAGGTAAGTTGTGCTTTCTCCTATTCTTTCTTTTTCAAGCATGCCTATGTTTTCTTTGAATGTTTATCCTATTGGATTTAGCATACAATTAGTAGAAGCAACAGAATCATTAAGCATTCTAATTCATCAATTTTAGCCTTTATGTAAGCATGTTCATAAGAGAAAATAGGGTTTTGAAGATATACCTTTGAAAACCTTCTTCAATCCACGAATTCAGCTTTAATCTTGACTCCAAAAGCTTGCGAACGACCACTAGATCTTCCATACTATTCTCTAGGACTTTAGATTGAATTGTGTGATTCAAAATGAGTTTGAATTTAAGAGAATTGTTGGATATTTTCAAATTTTTATCAAGAGCTTGAGAGAAAACTTTTTTTCTCAAAAATCAAATGCTCCATGTCAACTTTTTTCTCAAAAATCATATGTTGCATGTCTCTTTTCCAGCATCATCCAATTTTTGTTTTGTTGTCTTTTACATGTCATAATGAAAAGAGTTTAGCTTGACATATCAAAACACCAAAGCTTTATGGAATTTGGTGTTCAAAGTGGGAAAATCCCACTAAGTTTAACTTCAAAATTAAATTTTGAATTAAAATCAATTTTGTATTCAATTTTAATTTTATTTTATGAAAATCAAATTAAAACAAAATTGATTTTAAATATTTTGAATTTTCATAAAATTAAAAAATTCAATTTTAAACAAAATTGATTCAAATAATTAATTTTAAATAAAATATATTTAATTAATTAAAATAATTTAATATCCAATATTAAATTATTAAAACATCACTTCCATGAACATGAATCTGAATTCATGTAATTAATATTTAAATCAAATTTAAATATTATCCAATTCTCCAATTTCGTTTAATGCGATAATTAAACGTGTAATTTTATTGTATATAATTACTGATTCCCTTAATTTGAATTTTAATGTTTCAAATTCTCTCATCATGTTATTCTAAAATTTACTCTGTTTGTGTGCTAATAGAGGGACCTAATGGACCTACAGATCATGGGCTCCAACGATCTGAGAATAATCGGCCAAACTCTTTAACCTAATTAACTAACATTCATTAACTACCGGGTCACTCCACTGAAGCCTAGTAGTTGCACTCCCTTCACTGTAAATATTTGTGTTCACTCAATATAACGATAATCAGTAAGTCGACCCTTCACAGGTTGTTCGTAATAATGGTTGGTCAAAAGTTGTTTTACTCCCAAGATTACATCTTGTTTCTTAAATCTCACTGATCATCTGATGAACAATTGGTTTGTGATCTAATCACTAAACCGAGTCCCTCTTGAGCCAATGAGAGGGTGGGACCCCTTGTTCAAGACCAGAGTCAGCACTTAAGGGAACAACCTTATCCCTAAAAGCAGATGGGAGAGAATTTCATCTTGCACCCTATGTCCCCAACTATCTACTCAGTCTTACTCTGAAATGGGAGGCTTATTGAGCCGGCGCTATTGAGCCACCCTTCACCCATGCAAATCTAAGGATAATCCCAAATAAACAGAAGTTCGCAGTTAACTCAAGATTAAGGTCAAGTTATCTAGGTCATCGCTTTAAAATAGTCAGTCTTAAATAGTAAACAATGTTATAAAGTAAGAGTTGTTAGGAATGGTGTTCTAAATCTTCTTGTAATCTCGTAGTTCGTAAACTCCGTATAAAGATATTGTTGTTAATAAAATAAGTGTTATTTTATAATCATATACTCAATCCAATAAACTAAGATCCAAGGTTATTTCATGTAATCTAAACAAATATGTAGAGACATAAAAGTGGATCTTGTTTAAATAATAACCTAAATGGTCTGTAGTAGAAGGATAAGGTTGGGTATCTTATCCTGGTGACACTATGGATACGGCCTGCTTTATAGGTGTTACAAGTGTTGTAAAGTACTACAAAAGATCTGATCCTAATAATTCATGTGGAGACATGCGACTGGGGGTATCCTATACAAAGAGTTTGTATAAGACATAACCATAAAATGATTAGTCTTTTTATATAACGCCATTAATAATAGAGACTTATATTTCACTAGGATGACCATAGGTGACATGACCTGAATCCTGAGTGAGTTATGAACTCTTACTCATTAATGCAGTCCTTTGATTTGTATGAGTGAGAGTGGCTAGATTGCCAACTCAACAAGCCTACCATTTTGGGGATTCATCTGACTGGGGAGATAGGAACTCAGCTACACAAGACGTAATTCACTTCTTCCCTGATGTAGGGGCAAGTAGATAAATTGCTCCCTTAAGGGCTGATAACGGGCAGAAATACACGTTATTACAATGCAAAGTTATAAAATAATGCAGGATTGTGATGATAAAAATACACAAATTTCCATCCAAAAGCATTAAGTTCACAACATTACGGTCGCATGCTTCAATCGTATTAAAAAAGCTAACTTATGTATTTTTGTGCAAAAAATGCATTGACGCAAGGCGAAAAATACGATCCAAAGAAATCAACAACCAGGCACATTAAGAGATTGCATTAACGCAAAGCTATTTAATCATTTACGCTCACGAATATCTGCTTAAGAAGGTTTCCGCATAGAGCCAGCGCATCATGGTAGGCGCATTTGGGTGAAAAGCATAATAAATCACGATCGGACAAAAAGCTGATGACGGTCGATTCCGAATTAAGTTGACAAGCCATTAATGATCTACTATAGAAAGTACACTCAACTTTTCGGTTACAAATATTTGGCAGATCAGATAGAGAATTAATGTCATCCCATCAGTGAAATCATAAGATAGATAAAAGCCTTTCACCCTGAAGCTCTATAAATACCGAAGGCCACTTTTAGCTAAGGAGTTCGGCCAGTTTTTAGAGTTCGTTCAATTAGAAAATTTTCCCTTTTAGATAGAAGTAGCATTGTCCATAGTTTTCTTAACTCCGCCGCATACATTTTATACTGTACACAACGAACCAACCACTCTTTGATTTATTGTTACCGCAAAGTGATCTAAAAATTATTGTCGCATATTGTTTCCCTTAGTCCCTGAGTTCAACCCTGGACTTACCAGGAAACTCAGTAGGATTTATACTTGGGTCCTGCTGAGAAAACTTGTTTGCACAACACATTTTCCATTACTGCAACCCCTACCATTATTTCATCGCATAAAATAACGCATCAAGTTTTTGGCATCGTTGTCGGGAACTTCGGTAATACAGTGTGTTAACGGTAATTTTGTGATCTTCTTTGAAGATTTCAATCTCTGGCGAATAACGACCAAGAGATTGAAAGAACTTTCCGATGCAAATTGAGAACCAACCGTCAACAACAAGACTGAACTCTAAGAATGGCGGAGCAACTAGGAAATAGAGCACCAAATGAAAATAACGTCATGGCGAATCCCATCCTATTGGCGAACGACCGCAATAGGCCCATTCGAGACTATGCATTGCCCAACCTCTACGATTTCTTCCCAGGAATCATGGGGCCCGCTCTTGATGGACCGCGATTCGAAATGAAACCAGTGATGTTGCAGATGATCCAGACTGCTGAGCAGTTTGGTGGAAGGCATGGCGAGGACCCACACGCCCACCTTCGAAGTTTCATAGAGATCTGCAACACTTTTGTGTTCCTGAATATCTCCACCGAGGAAATTCGACTAACTTTGTTCTCGTTTTTGTTGTGTGACCGGGCACGAAAAATGGGCGTACTCTCTCGAACCGGGGGAGATTACCTCATGGGAGCAAGTAGTAGAGAAGTTTATGAAAAAATATTTGCCTCCAACGGAGAATGCCAGAAGAAGAAAATTTATGACCAATTTTGAAGAGGATAACGACGAATCGCTCAGCGAAGCATGGGCGAGGTTTAAGAGGCTGGTAAGGGATTGCCCGTATAACGGCTTACCAGACTACTTAAAGATGGAGATTTTCTACCCTGCTTCCCAGACCGCTGCCAATACAGCAGCCGCTAGAGGTCTGCTAAATAAAACTTATGATGAGGCCAAGAACATCCTTGATCGCATTTCTAAAAACCATGAAGACTAGAGAGAGAGCGATCAAAGATTGAGAATCAAAGACAGTGACGCGAACAATGGTGCTATCACATCCCAGCAGAGTCAAATGACTGCGATGATGAACTTAATACAGGGAATCGCAATCAACAGTTCAACAACGCATAGTGGGCAAGTGAACGCAATCAACCAGACGACTGCAAGGTGTGCTACTTGCGGTGAAGGACACGCAATAGAGGAATGCCTGCAAAATCCACACTCAATTTATTTTGTGAAAAATAATCCGTTCTCTAACATGTACAACCCTGGGTGGAGAAACCACCCCAATTTCGTGTGGTAAAATCAACAGAAAAATTTCCAATCAGTGGCGTAGAAAGAAGAGCCACCTGGATTTTTTCCCACGAACCAATAGTCAAACGAGTAATCAAACCAGCAATTCGCAAGTGCCGCAATCTTCCTCTTTGGAAAGTTTGTTGAAGCAATATATTGAAAAGAATGAAACTGTGCTTCAAAACCAAGCGATGTCCATCCGTAATCTGGAAATTCAGATAAGCCAGATTGTGGGCGAACTCAAGAATCGACCGCAGGGGCCTTGCCGAGTTCAACGGAACTCCCACACAACCTAGGGGGTACAAGTAAAGAGCAATGTCAAGTCGTGACATTGCGGAGTAGAAAGACTGTGGCAGGGGAGAAGAAGAAGCCTAGCCGAAATGCTCCAATTGCGTTGGAACCAGAGATTGCAGTGACTTCAGAAGAAACAGAAGAAACAGAAGAAAAAGAAGCAACAGAACCTGAGATTGTGTCCACCTCGGAGCCAAAAGAACAGCGGACCATAAGAATACAGCTGCCACCATTCCCACAGAGACTCAGAAAGAAGAAAAAGGACGAGGTACAGTATCAACGCCTCATGAATATGTTAAAACAGTTGCATATTAATATTTCGTTTACTGAAGCAATTGAGGAGATGCCTGCATATGCAAAGTTTCTAAAGGATATGGTGACAAAGAAGAGAGGCACTGGTAAGTTTGCCACGGTGGCTTTGACGCAGAGTTGAAAATCTATAATCCCATCGAAAATGCGCGACCCTAGGAGTTTCACTATACCTTGATCCATTAGAGGATTATACATCAGGCAATCGCTATGGAATCTTGGGGCCAACATTAACTTGATGCCCCTGTCAATTTTCAAGCAGNCTTGATCCATTAGAGGATTATACATCAGGCAATCGCTATGGAATCTTGGGGCCAACATTAACTTGATGCCCCTGTCAATTTTCAAGCAGCTGAATGTGGGGCAACTTGCGACCACAATGGTGACTCTCCAGTTAGCGGATAGATCTCTGGTGCATCTAGAGGGGAAGGTGAAAGACATGCTAATTACAATCGAAAAATTTATATTGCCAGCAGACTTCATCATCTTGGACTACGAAGCCGACAAGAATGTGCCCATCATCCTGGGGCGACCATTTTTATCAACCGGTTATGCCCAGATTGATGTGCACAAAGGAGAGGTCACCTTGAGTGTGAATGGACATAAGCTCAAGTTTGACATTATTCGAGCCATGAAATATCCTGATGAAGAAGATCTTAATGAATTCGACGATGAACAGTGTTTGAATGAAGAAGAGAAGCCTGAAGATGAAAACGAAGATGAGGATGCGATCGCATCATTGTGGCATGCAATGCAATCACATAAAAAATAAACAGGGAAGATGAGATGATCGCAACCCAAGAAGATAAGCCGACAGTGAATGAACAAAGAAAAACAATGCAACCGTTCTTAAAACAACCACCAATAATAGAGTTGAAGACCCTTCCTAACCACCTGAAGTATGCATTTCTAGGGCAGAATGAAAAGCTACCGATAATCATTTCCTCTGCACTTAATGAAGACCAAGAAAATGCGCTGCTGAGCATTCTGAGAAAAATGTAAAAGCAATTGGCTGGACGCTCGCAGACATTAGAGGAATCAGCCCCGCATACTGTATGCATAGAATTCATCTCGAAGAAAATCACAAAGGATCGATCGAACATCAGCGCAGACTCAACCCTGTGATGAAAGAGGTTGTAAAGAAGGAGATACTCAAGTGGTTAGATATGGGCATCATCTATCCAGTAGCAAACAACACGTGGGTCACCCCATGCAATGCGTGCCGAAGAAAGGAGGGATGACGGCAGTCCCTAATGCAAATAACGAGCTGATACTGCAAAGAACCGTCAACGGATGGCAGATTTGCGTGGACTACCGCAAAATAAATGCGGCAATAAAGAAGGATCATTTCCCTTATTGACCAAATGTTGGATCGTCTAGCTGGAAATGACTTCTACTGCTTCTTGGATGGGTACGCCGGTTATAACCCGATCATGATCGCTCTTGAAGATCAAGAAAAAACCACATTCACTTGCCCATATGGAACATTTGCGTTTCAACACATGTGTTTGGCCTCTGCAATGCACTGAGCACTTTCCAAAGGTGTATAATGGCCATCTTTTCGTAATATCTCGAAAACTCTGTAGAAGTATTCATGGACGACTTCTTTGTGTATGGACACAAATACGAAGTCTGTCTTGACAACTTGGAGAAGATATTGAAAAGATGTGAGGAGATGAACCTTGTGCTTAACTGGGAGAAATGTCATTTCTTGGTGAAGGAGGGCATTGTGCTTGGGTACAAGGTCTCTATGGAACGGTTGGAGGTGGACAAGGCAAAAATTGAAGCGATTGAAAAACTCCCACCTCCAACAAGTGTAAAGGCTGTCAGGAGCTTCTTGGGACATGCTGGATTTTACAGACGTTTTGTCAAGGATTTCTTAAAGATTGCACAACCACTGAGTGCGGTGATGAAGGCAGATATAAAGTTTGACTTCGATGAGCAGTTATGAGATGGGAGCAGTGCTAGCGCAGAAGAAAAAAACAATACAGCATCCCATTGCATATGCGAGTAAGACTTTAAACCCTGCTCAAACCAACTACACCACCACAGAAAAAGAATTACTTGTGGTAATATTTGCATTGGAGAAATTCAAAGCATATTTGCTGGGAACAAAAGTACTCATCCACACTAACCATTCGACGATAAAATATTTCATGACAAAGAAGGATGCGAAGCCGAGGTTGATTATTTGGGTTTTCCTCCTCCAAGATTTCGATATGGAAATAATTGATCGCAAAGGGATGGAGAATCTAGTTGTGGATCATTTATCCAGATTAGAAAATCCAGGAGTCGACTGCAATCAATCAGAGGTGAGCGCAATGTTCCCAGATGAGCAGCTATTTCAGATTGAAGAATTGCCATGGTATGAAGATGTGGTAAATTATCTGGTTTGCGAGCAATTTCTCGAAGATTATACCGACCACTAAAAGAGGCGGATCAGACATGAATGCAGATCTTATTATTGGAAGAGCCAAATCTGTATAAGAGAGGGTCAGACTAGATTCTACGACTGTGTGTACCGGATGCTACTCACCAACGCATATTATCGCAATGTCATGACTCGCCTTATGGAGGGCACTTTGGAAGCCAACGCACAGTAGCGAAAGTATTACAAAGTGGGTATTATTGGCCAACACTATTCAAGGATGCAAGAGACTACATGATGAACTGTGACCGGTGTCAACGCACGGGTAATATTTCATGGAAACATGCGATGCTCATGAACACCATTTTAGAACTGGAGTTGTTCGACGTCTGGGGCATTGATTTCATTAGACTATTCTCACCATCAAATGGTCGCAGATATATTTTGTTAGTCTTCGACTACATGTCCAAGTGGGTAGAAACAGTAGCATGCGCAACAAGCGATGTGGCGGTAGTCTCCAAATTCCTTAAAAAGAATATTTTCACTCGTTTTGGCACCCCACGTGCCATAATAAGTGATGAAGGCACCCACTTTTTCAATCACACTGTCAAAGAATTGCTGCGCAAATATAATATCCTCCATAAAGTGGCTACCGCATACCATTCATAGACGAATGGTCAGACTGAAGTGTCCAACCGGGAGATCGAGCTGATATTGGAGAAGGTGGTAAAACCTTCGGGAAAAGATTGGGCAACAAAGTTGGACGATGCGTTGTGGGCATACAGGACCGCCTATAAGACACTATAGGCATGTCTCCGTATGCGTTGGTGTTTGGTAAAGTATGTCCCTTACCACTGGAGCTAGAGCACAAAGCGTTGTGGGCGGTGAAAAAGCTAAATTTCAACTTAAAGGCAGCAGGGGAAGCAAGAAACTCCAATTGGTCGAGTTGGAGGAATGGAGAACTCACACATACGAGAACGCAAAGATCTACAAAGAGTGCGTAAAGCACTGGCACGACAAACAATTATGCGGAAAGAATCTCCAAGTCGGGCAAAAGGTCTTACTATTTAATTCACTGCTATGACTCTTCCTTGGGAAATTAAGGTCACGTTGGTCAGGACCTTTCATAGTCAGAGAGGTATTCCTGCATGACGCGGTCGAGTTATCTAATGACGATGGAACAAACATATTCAAAGTTAATGGGCAATGAGTGAAAATATATCGCGGACAAGACTGGCATCGCAAGGTCGCCTCCGTACACCTGAGAAACGCTGAATGAAAAAGAAGTGGGAGGTCCCTGCGCAATCATGTGATTCAAATTCACCAGGGATGCAAGTTTTATGAAGTATCTATTGAAATCCTGAATTCATGAACTTATCTCTATTCCTTTTTAATATTGTCATTTTGCTATCTAATTATCTAAAAAAGGCGTTTTGTTAACTTTGTTTTATTATTATTTGACCTTCTCAATGCTTTCTTTACAACGATCGAGGTGAACGATTGTAGAGGAGCTACACGAAGACGCAACTACTTTATTTCGTCACCAGAATCCAAAGAAAGTAGATCACCGCAAAGCAGGATGCGTCCACAAATAATGCAGGCGACAGTGCAAATTTGGGGGTTGTATTTTTCTTTGACGTTATTCCAAATTTTGCACTATCGCATCGCATTTTAATTTTGAAAATTTTATCACCGCATCCTCTTTGGTTGGCGCAATCATTTAACATTGATTAATTTAGTAAGTGACCGCATTATTTCTCTTTGCCAATTATGATTTCAATGATGAAACGCATGCCTATATTTTTTCATAAATGTTAAAGTCAACTTAATTTTAGGATAGTCACCTCATGAAATATTTCTAGAAGTTAGTGGTCTACTAGCTTTCTTTCAAATTGTCTTTTTACGAAACTTCTTAAGAGGATCTCATGACTTCTTTCAACCTTTTAACAATGAGAACATTGCCGCATTTTAATTTGGGGTTGCGGTATTCAGTTTTCAACCTTGCTATTTTTACCTTGAAAAAAATATCATAACATTGCGATCGGATCCTAAATGTCCGCATGACACCCGTGGGGGCTGCCAAAACGAAAGTAGGAATCGTGATCAATGCATAAATAAATGATTGCAACTCCACTGCAAATAGGCATGAGTGTAGACTGAGAAAGAGCGCCATGCTCGTAGTTGGATGTCCACATGATACACGTGGGGGCAAACCAAAAGGAAGGCTAGGCACTTGGATCAACGCAAGATCATAACAAAAATAAAAAATAAAAAATAAAAGGTCTAAAAAATGCAAGGATAAAAATCATTTGAAAACACCCTCGTGAAAAGTTTTTTTTTTTTTTATGAAATAAATCATGCGATGTCCTAGAATCTGGTAAAGTCTTTTTGAAGGTTAAAATTGCGGTCCCTAAATTTTAAAAATATTTTAAGAAGAGACCTGGATAAGAATTAAGGAGATTTTGGTGTATAGGATTTGAATAAGGCATCCTTGAGGAATCTAGAAAAGAGAAGGCGGTCGACTTTCTATGATAAAAATACACAAATTTGCATCCAAAAGCATTAAGTTCACAACATTACGGTCGCATGCGTCAATCGCATTAAAACAGCTAACTTATGTATTTTTATGCAGAAAATGCGTTGACGCAAGAAGAAAAATGCGATCCAAAGAAATCAATGGTCGAGCGCATTAAGAGATTGCATTAACGCAAGGCCATACGATCATTTGCGCTCGCAAATATCTGCTAAAGAAGGTTGCAGCATAGAGCTGGCACATCATGGTGGGCGCATTTGGGTGAAAAGCGTAATAAATCACGATGGGACAGAAAGCTGATGACGGTCAATTCCGAATTAAGTTGACAAGTCGTTAACGATCTACTATAGCAAGTACACTAAACTTTTCGGTGACAAATATTCGGCACATCAGATAGAGAATTAATGCCATTCCATTAGTGAAATCATAAGAGAGAAAAAGCCTTTCGCCCCGAAGCTCTATAAATACCAAAGGCCACTTTCAGCTAAGGAGTTCGGCCAGTTTTTAGAGTTTGTTCAGTTAGAAAATTTTCCCTTTAGATAGAAGTAGCCTTGTCCATAGTTTTCTTAACTCTGCCGCATACATTTTATACTGTACACAACAAACCAATCACTCTTTGATTTATTGTTACCACAAAGTGATCTAAAAATTATTGTCGCATATTGTTTCCCTTAGTCCCTGAGTTCGACCCTAGGCTTGTTTGCACAATGCATTTTCCATCACCGCAACCCCTAACATTATTTCATCGCATAAAATAACGCATCAAGGGCGGATTCCGGGTCTTGGACATAGTGACCACACCCTCTCCTGGCCCGAGAGAACTTGGTCATAGTGGGACTATAACTTACTGTTCCTTAAAGGAATCAGTGGTACTTAAGGAACCAGCTGTACTTTTGAGTAATTTGTGAAGGGTCATCGCAAGTTGATTGGTTATATCCAATGGACACCGAAATATATCTGTAGTGTTAAGAATGCAGTCGTCGGTCTTTAGTGGAGTGACCAACAATTAACAGATGTTGGGTAATTTAATCCAAATACCGTTGGAGCTTCAATCTATAGGTCCATAAGGTCTCTACTGTAGCTCAACAAGGATTTAATCTTTGGACCAATTTGAAGTGTTCAAATTAATTGAGGGAATTAATTATATATATAATTAATTATAATGTATTTCATACATTATGAGAGGAATTTGAATATGATTCAAATACCAATTATATGAATGAGATTCATGTAATTAAATATAAATATATTTATATTGAGAGGAATTAAAATATTTGGATATGATCCAAATATCATTTATTCAGATGAGATTCATATAGGTGGATTTAATATATGTGATTTAAATTAAATGTCATATTAGTTAAGAGAGTGTAAAATCTATAGTTTATGTTGTATTTGATGCAATATAAAACTATAGGCTATATGTTATATTTGATATAACACATAGTATATATATAATAAAGTAGATATTATATATTCTATTATATTAATTTTTTTAAATTAATAAAAGAGAATGAGTTATAACTCCCTCCCATTATTCTCTCAATAACTAACTTGTGAAAAAAGAAATTGAGAGATCATCTTCTTCCAAGAACTCTTAAATCGATTCACAATCTAAGAGAAAGGTTCTCTAAAGAAAACTTTCCTCTCATCTTCTCCATCACCTTCCCTCTTCCTAGGACTCAAGCAAAGCCCACAACTCTTGCTTGAGTCTTTAATCCCAAAAAGATTACAAAGGATTCTCGACTGGTATGTTCGTGTGTGAAGAAGTAGATCCGCGAGGATGGAGTTCTGTTCGTGGCTCGAACGAGGAATTATTTGAAGAAGGTTCTTCAAAGGTGAGGTTTCTAGAAACCTATTTTTCATTTAAAAGCATGATGTCATTTAATGTTGAATGCATATCTATTTGTATGTTTACTGTAAATTTTGTATTCAATAATTAATGAAATTTGGACGATCCGCTTCCGCTCAAGGATCTCTTTATGTTGAGATTCCTTCAATTGGTATCAAAGACAGGTTGTTGGTTTCTGATTCCAAATTCCATTCTTGTATTGAATTCGTTTACAGTACCGGTGGGTTATATAATCTGCATTGCGTTTATGTGATAAATTTTTGTGGATGTATTGTTGATGGATATTTCAGGATAGAATTCTTGTTTTATGGCTTTCTGTTTAATTTTACAAAGTTTGTTTGTAAAGGGCCCCTGCGTTTTTGGGCAATAATTTGTAATTGAGTCTTTATTTGTTTAAGTTTTGAGTCGCTCGAGAGGCTTCAGAAGAAGGGTTGCAATACATTTTGATGGAGTAGACAAAACAGAGGTTACCGCATTGTGTAGCTAGAGCTAAACGATCAGATAGCTTTTGTTATGCAATCGTGTAAAGTTTGCTACACGATCGTGTTGTGTTGGCTGCATGATCGTGTAGGCGTTCGCTTGGTAGAAAATCGCGCAGTATTAGATACTCGACGCATCCTTACGTGTTAAACGATCGTGTAGACTATAATGCTCATCGCATAGTCATTAGCTACACGATCACATAGTATATGATACTCCACGCATGGATGTTTACTACACGATCGTATGGACTTTCTGCTCATCACATAGTTATAAGGTACATGATCACATATAAATGATCGTCTATACTCAACACCTTGCTGCTCGACGATTAGGCGTTTGTTACACGATTAGCTGCAAGGGTTCTTTGTGGAGTGGTTCAAGGCGAGCCGTTCAAGACCCGATTCACTTGTTTCGAACCAGTGGATTCATTTTTGTAATAGATTAGTCTTTTATTTCCTTGTTTAGAGATTTTCTATCCTAGTCCATCAACTTTACTTTAAATATACACGTGATGTATGTTTATATTATATACCATAATGTATGTCATATAGTTTTAAAATCCACCATAGGTTCTGCATTTATTTTCATGCATCATTTTTATATTATAAGTGTTATAATATAATAGTATGCATGATTTAATTTACATAAAGCATGCTCATGCATCATATAATATAAGAGATAGTATATGTATGCATGCATTATAGCATATCCATGCATCATTTATATTATAAGTGTTATAATATAAGGTTGAATGGTTGTATGGAATATATGCTATAGCATGGTTCATTACTTAGTTATATAAATGTTATATATTAGTAATGAATGGACATTGCATGATGCATCACATTAGTTTAGGTAATCTTATAAGTGTTATAATTTTATAAACTATGTCAATGCTTGCAATGTCGGTTTTAATTTGTTTCATTTACTTTATAAGAGTTTTAAATAAATGAAATTAGAAATAAAAATCAGTAACCAAAAGTTGCATGCAAACTTAGGTAAAATCATTTTTTAAAATAATTTTAAAATTTTTTAAATCGGTTTAATAGGATTAAATTGATTTTAATAAAATATTAAATTTGTAGCAAATATATCTATAAGGGACCTTTTGTCTAAGGTGGGTTCTGGCTAGGCTGGGATATTTAAGCTGACAGAAATGGAATACCCTTACCAGGGAACCTACCTGGAAAGGTAAATTAGATAGATTTGCTACAAGCATGCAATTGTTGATTAACATTTGTTAAAGTGTTTAACAAATATTAAAAAAAAAAATTGTTTAACTTTCCAAAATAAGTGTTACTTTTGGGCAAACTTAAACAATCACTTAGTAAAAATAATTAGTCGTATTTTTCCTAAGTAAATTAAACCCTAGGTTGTTAAAATACTCAGTGGGAAGAAAAGATGTATATGATATGTCAATTTTCCACTCACATTTCTCCTTTAATATTCACACCTCGAGACTCATGCTTGGCCTTGAGGCGCTTTGGGAGTGTCCCCCTTCGGATGATGTTTGCATGGGTCAATATCAAGGTGAATGGGGAGAGTATTTATAGTAAGTGGGAGAAGAATGTGTGTCAAAATGTCCTATGGTCTCTTTCATTGGTTTGCACATGAGACCTTCTTGCATGGCCTTGAGGCGCCCTGGGAGCATCCCCCTTTGGATAGTTTGTGCAGTTGGTTAATATCAAGGCAAACTAAAAAAATGGATAAGGTCGGTTTAGTTTTTGCCCCAGTCGATTTTTCCCTTCAGTTGGCTCATTGGGGCGGAACTCTATGATCTAAAATGAAGGGTCACACTTACGAGAAATTATTAAGGAAGTTAATGATTTCTTGACCAAAAGGATGACTGACCATTATAGGAATAAGAGTTATTCTGGTGTAATGATTAGTTAAGAGTGTCTCAATTCAGTGAAGGGAGAAACTAACTACCCTTTAGTGGCTTTTGTCCTAAATCACTGAAGCATCATTGGAAAATTAGATGTTAAATGGGGTTCATTTAGTTTTTGCTAAAACTGATTGAATTTATTTTTTCAAGAGTAATACTAAAATCTAATATAGATCAATATGTTTATTTTTTCAGCAAATATGTCAAATGGTGTTTTTCCGTTAGTTGCCTTTTCAAGTTTGACCGGTTTTAATTACATGACTTGGAAAGAATCCATTAAAACCTTTTTCGTGGTAAACTACCTTGAAATTGTTATGAATGAGGATTGTCCTCAAGTCTCAATCCCTGATGCACCAAGAAATGTTCATAATGTATATGAGGTGTGGATGAAGGCTAAATCAAAGGCCTGAGTTCACATTTTAGCAAGCATACATGATGTCTTGGCCAAAAGGTTTGAGAACATGGTCATTGCACATGAGATTATGGAATCAATGCGAGAATTGTTTGAACGTAAGTTCTCACTATTCAAGCAAAATGGGATTGATGACAATAAAACCAGTAGTGTCAGGTCCGAAGATAATCTTCAGTCCATATTGAATGTCAAGGGACTAACAGAGAAAGCAATTATTGCCAACGTTGATAAAGTTCATCGACGAGGATTGTCCTCTGGAATGAAATTTGGAGTTTATAATTTGGGTTTTGGAACTGATCCCATTACTCTCCAGAAAAAAAAAGAACTCCAAATACAATAAATATGATTTATTTGTGTGCTTAGTAGAGAATGATGATTCTACTTGGATAATTGATTCATGGGCTACTAACCACGTGTGTTCTTCTCATCAAGGATTTGGTACCTGGAAATAGTTGGAAGCTAGAGATATGAATCTTAGAGTCAGTATTGATGAGGTCGTTTCAGCGGTTGCTGTAAGTAGATTTAAGTTATTTTTTGACAAGAAACGATATATGTTATTAGATAACGTATATGTAGTTCCTCATATCAAGAGGAACCTAATTTCTTTTTCCTGTCTAATTGAACAAAATTATTCCATTTCCTTCTCTGAGAATAAAGTATTTATTTTTAAGAATGGAATGGAGTTAGGTTTTGGTTCAATGGAAAATAACTTATATGTACTAAGGTCGTTAGTCATAAAAGTTATGCTCAATACTGAAATGTTCAAAACAACAACAACTGTAAAAAGACCAAGAATTTCTCCTAAAAAAATGCCCATCTTTGGCATCTAAGGTTAGTTTACATCAATCTCAATAGGATTGAGAAGTTGGTGAAAAGTGGACTTCTAAATGGTTTAGAAGAACACTCTTTACCAGTATATGAGTCATGTCTTGAAGGCAAAATGACCAAACGATCTTTTACTCGAAAAGGTTATAAAGCCAAAGAAACCTTGGAGCTTATACATTTTGATCTCTATGATCCGATGAATGTAAGAGCACGAGGTAGATATGAATGTTTCATCTCTTTCATAGATTATTATTCTAGATTTGGGTATCTATACCTAATGCAACATAAGTCTGAAGCTCTTGAAAAATTCAAGGAGTACAAGACTGAAGTTGAAAACTTGTTAGGTAATAAGATAAAAATACTACGATCTGATCGTGGTGGAAAGTATAAGGACTTAAGATTCCAGAACTATATGATAGAACATGGAATCATGTCCCAACTCTCAACTCCAAGTACACCTCAGTAAAATGGTATATTAGAAAGGAGAAACAAAAACTTGTTGGACATGGTTCGATCTATGATGAGTTATGTTCATCTTCCAGACTCGTTTTGGGGATATGCAGTAGAGACTACAGTTTATATTTTGAACAACGTTCCCTCAAAGAGTGTTTCTAAAACAACTTTTGAGTTATGGAGAGGTCATAAAGGTAGTTTATGCAATTTCAGATTTGGGGATGTCCAGCCAATATGCTTATGGAAAACCCCAAAAAGTTGGAACCTCATTCAAAATTATGCCTATTTTTAGGTTACCCCAAGAAAACGATAGGTGGATACTTCTATGATCCAAGTGAGAATAAAGTGTTTGTATCGACAAACGCTGCCTTCTTAGAAGAAAACCACTTGAGAGATCATAAACCACGAAGTAAACTTGTTTTAAATGAAATTTCTAATGAGACTGCTGAGACTTCAACAAGAGTTTTTTAACAGGCTGATAGATCAACAAGAGTTATTGATGTCAGTTCATCTAGTCATCCATCTCAAGAATTGAGATTGCCTCGACATAGTGAGAGGGTTATGAACCCACCTGTATGCTACATGGGTTTAACAGAAGCCCAAAATATCATATCTGATGATATGTTAAGGATCTATTGTCTTATAAGCAAGCAATGGAAGATGTGGCAAAGATGAATGGATTAAAGCCATGAATCAAGAAATGGAGTCCATGTACTTCAATTCTGTCTAGGAGCTTGTAGATCAACCTGATGGGGTAAAACCTATAGTTTGTAAATGAATCTACAAGAGAAAAAGAGGTGTAGATGGAAAGGTATAGACCTTTAAAGCTAGACTTGTGGAAAAGTGTTATACCCAGGTTGAAGGAGTGGACTATGAAGAAACTTTCTTACCTATTGTCATGTTAAAGTCTATCAGGATTCTCTTGTCCACAACCACATATTATGACTACGAGATATGGGAAATGGACGTCAAAACTACCTTTTAAAATGGTAACCTTGAAGAGACCATCTACATGATTCAACCAGAAGGATTTGTTGAACAAGATCAAGAGCAAAAGGATCAAAAGCTTAATCGATCCATTTATGGACTGAAACAAGCATCTCGATCTTGGAATATAAGATTTGATACCGCGATCAAATCTTATACCTTTGATCAGAATGTTGATGAGCCTTGTGTTTACAAGAAAATCATCAACAACTCAATAGGTTTCCTTGTGCTATATGTGGATGAAATCCTACTCAATGGGAATGATGTAGGTTTTCTGACTGATGTTAAGAAATGGCTAGTCGTCCAATTTCAAATGAAAGATTTGGGAGAGGTGCGGTTTGTTCTAGGGATCTAGATTATAAGGGATCGTTAGAACAAAAGGTTTGCCTTGTCTCAGGTATCGTATATTGACAAGATGCTTGTCAGATATTCAATGCACAATTCCAATAAGGGTTTATTACCTTTTAGGCATGAAATTGTTTTGTCTAAGAGATGGTGTCCTAAGACTCCTCAAGAGGTTGAGGAAATGAGACAGATTCCCTATGCATTGGCTATTGGTAGCTTTATGTATGCAATGTTATGTACTAGACCTGACATTTGCTATGCAATAGGGATTGTCAGTCGATATCAATCCAATCCAGAATTAAACCACTAGACGGCGGTCAAAACGATCCTTAAGTATCTTTGAAGAACGAGAGACTATATGCTCGTGTATGAAGATAAGAATTTGATCCTTACAGGATTCACAAACTCTGACTTTAGACTGATCGGGATTCTCAAAAATCCACATCAAGGTCATGAATGGAGGAAATATAGTATGGCGAAGCATCAAGCAAGGATGCATCGTGGACTCCACTTTGGAAGTTGAATACATAGCTACTTGTGAAGCTGGTAAAGAGGCTATTTAGCTTAAGAAGTTCCCTACTGATTTGGAAGTTTTTCCAAATAAGTCTTTACCCATCATAATTTATTGTGATAACAATGGTGTTGTGGCAAATTCTAAGGAACGTATGAGTCACCGAAGAGGCATGCACATAGAACGAAAATATCATTTGATCTGGGAGATTGTGCATCAATATCATTTGATATGGGAGATTGCGCATTGAGGTGATGTGATTTTCACGAAGATCACGTCAGAGCACAATGTTGCTGATCCGTTTACAAAGACTCTCATGGCTAAAGTGTTCAAGGATCATCTAGAAAGTCTGGGTTTACGGGATATGCGACATATTGTCTAGGGAAAGTGGGAGATGTTACTGGGGTATAATGCATGTCGTAGTTTATTGTATTTTGTACTTTATTTGTATTGTACATTAGTCTCCCTAAGCTTTAGAACAAGTGGGAGATTGTTAAGAATGGTGTCCTAAATCTCCTTGTAATCTCGTAGCTTGTAAACTCCGTATAAACATATTGTTATTAATAAATTAAGTGTTATTTTATAAGCATAAACTCAATCCAATAAACTAAGATTCGAGGTTATTTGATGTAATTTAAACAAGTATGTAGAGACATACAAGTGAATCTTGTTTAAATAATAACTTAAATGGTCTGTAGTAGATGGATAAGGTTGGGTATCTTATCCTGGTGACACTACGAATACGCCCCGCTTTGTAGGTGTTACAAGTGTTGTAAAGTGCTACAAATGATCTGATTCTGATCATTCATGTGGAGACATGCGAGCGGGGGTATTCTATACAAAGAGTTTATATAAGACCAGACCACGAAATGATTAGTCTCTTTATATAACCTCGTTAATAATAGAGACTTACATTTCAGTAGGATGATCATAGGTGACATGACCTGAATCCTGAGTGAGTTGTGAACTCTGGCTCATGAAGGCAGTCCTTTGATTTGTATGGGTGAGAATGGCCAGATTGCCAACTTAACAAGCCTACCATTTTGGGGATTTTTCTGACTGGGGAGCTGGGAACTTAGCTACACAAGATGAAATTCACTTCTTCCCCGATACAGGGGTAAGTAGATAAATTGCTCCCCTAAAGGCTGATTTCAAGTCTTGAACATAGTGGCCATACCTTCTTCTAACCCGAGAGGACTTGGTCATAATGGGACTATGACTTATTGTTCATCAGAGGAATCAGTGGTATTTAAGGATTTAGATGTAACTACAGGGGCAAACGGTATTTTGGCCCAGCTGTACTTACGAGCAATTTGTGAAGGGTCATAGCACTATTCATTGGTTATATCCAATGGACACAGAAATATATCTATAGCGCGAAGAGTTCAACTGTTGGTCTTTAGTGAAGTGACTGGCAGTTAACGGATGTTGGGTAATTTAATTAAAGAGTTTAATTATTTATCCGAGTACCGTTGGAGCTTCAATCTACAGGTTCATAAGGTCTCCACTGTAGCTCAATAGGGATTTAATCTTTGGATTAATTTGAAGTGTTTGAATTAATTGAGGTAATTAATTATATATGATATAATTAATTATAATATATTTTATATATTATGAGAGGAATTTGAATATGATTCAAATACCAATTATATGAATGAGATTCATGTAATTAAATATAAATATGATTTATATTGAAAGGAATTAAAATATATAGATATGATCCAAATATCATTTATATGGATGAGATTCATATAAGTGGATTTAATATAAATTTGATTATATTAAATGCCATGTATAGTTAAGAGAGAATAAAATGTATAGTTTCTTTTGTATTTGATGCAATATAAAACTATAGGTTATATGTTATACTTGATATAACATATAGTGTATATATAATAAAGTAGTTATTATATATTCTATTTTATTAGTTTATTTGAAATTAATAAAAGAGAATGAGCTATAACTTCCTCCCATTATTCTCTCAATAACTAACTTGTGAAAAAAGAAGTTAAAAGATCATCTTCTTCCAAGAACTCTTACATCGATTCACAATCTAAGAGAAAGGTTCTATGAAGAAAACATCCCTCTCATCCTCTCCATCTCCTTTCTTCTTCCTAAAACTCAAGCAAAGCCCACAACTCATGCTTGAGTCTTTAATCCCAAAAGAGAATACAAAAGGTTCTCGACCGGTAGTGTCCGTGCATGAAGAAGGAGATCCGCGAGGAAGGAGTTCTTTTCGTGGCTCAGACGAGTGATTACTTGAAGAAAGGTTCTTCAAAGATGAGGTTTCTAGAAACATATTTTTCATCTAAAACCATGTTGTAATTTAATGTTGAATGCATATCTATTTATATGGTTACTGTAAATTTTGTATTTAATAAATAATGGAATTTGGATGATCCGCTTCTGCTCAAGGATCTCCTCACGTTGAGATTCCTTCAAAAGTGACTTATTTCTTGATTTGATCTTATACGAACTCTTTGCATAGGACGCGCCACTTGCATGTCTCCACATGAACGAGTCAGGATCACTTTTTTTATATCACTTTACAACAATTGTAACATCTACAAAGTGGGTTGCATCCGTTAGTGTCCCCAGTATAAGGTACCCAGCCTTTTCCATATACTATAGACCATTTTGGCCCTTTACTCAAACTTGATCTACTCTTATGTCTCCACATAAAGTTCATGTACTCATGTAATAGTCATGGATTTTAGTTTATTGGATTTAGGTTATTTCTAAAAACGAAATGAGCAATTCAACTAATCAATAACAACTTTATTTAATCAAACTTTAATAACATCTATATTAATTAACAAATTAAGTTTATTGGATTATACAACCCGTAGTCCTAGACTCACTAGGTGACCCTCAAACATTTTAGCCGAGAGGACCCTTGTAAACTTATCAGTATATAGTATACTTTTAGTTATCAACATATAGGGAACGCATCTTACGTTGGGGTTGTTGCCCTAAATCTCATAGGGTCCTATAGTTGGTAAATGTTTTTGAACAAACTCATTGTTTATTTAATAAAATATATGATTTTATTCCATATTTTAGTTGCATTAACCACAAACCAATAAACTAACATACAAGATTATCTTGTAGCTTAAACATGTATGTAGAGACATACGAGTGGATCATGTTTAAGTGATAACCTAAATGGTTTGTAGTAGATGGATAAGGCTGGGTACCTTATCCTGGTGACACTACGAGTATGGCCTGCTTTGTAGGTGTTATAATTATTAGAAAGTGCTATAAATGATATGATCCTAATCATTCATGTATAGACATGTGAGCGGGGATATTCTATACAAAGGAGTTTGTATAAGACCAAACAATGAAATATTTAGTCTCATTATATAACGTCGTTCATAATAGAGACTTACATTTTACTAGGATGACCATAGGTAACATGACCTGAATCCTGAGTGAATTGTGAACTTCTGCCTATGAGGATGGTCCTTTGATTTGTATGGGTGAGAGTGGTTAGATCGTCAACGAAATAAGCCTACCATTTTGGGGATTCGTCTGATTGGGGAGTTGTGAACATAGCTACATAAGAAGAAATTTACTCTGTCCTTGAGGTTCGGGTAAGTAGATAAATTGCTCCCTTAAGGACGGATTTCGGGGCTTCAACAATGTGGCGTCACACCCTCTCCTGGCTCAAGAGGGGTTTAGTCATAGTTGAACTATGATTTATTATTCATTGGAGGGATTAGTGGTATTTAAGGAGTTAGATGTAACTATAAGGGCAAAACGATAATTTTGGCCCAACTGTACTTACGAGCAATTTGTGAAGGGTCATCGAACTATTGATTGATTATATCCAATAGGCACAGAAATATATTTGAAGTACGAAGAGTGCAGCTGTCGGTCTTTAGTGGAGTGCCCGACAGTTAATAGATGGTGAATAATTTAATTAAAGAGTTGATTAATTATTCATGTACCATTGGAGATTCAAACTGCAGGTCCATGAGGTTCCCTTAGTAGGTCAGTAGAATTAAATGAGAATCAATTTTTGGATTAATTTGAATTGTTCAAATTAATTAAAGGATTTAATTTTATATGATATAATTAAGTTATTTTAATTATATATGATATAATTATTATAATGTATTTGATACATTATAGCATTTAAAAGAGAAAATAAATATTTGAATAATATTTCAATATTAATTATATGAATTGGATTCATAATTGTTAAATTTAATATAAATGTGATTTATATTGAATGTCATATGAGAGAGAAAAGAAACTATAGGTTATATTGTATATGATACAATATTTAAACTATAGGTTATAATTATATTTGATATAACATGTAGTTTAATATATATATTATGATAAGTTAATTATCATATTTATATATATTAAATATTTATTTTATNTATATAAATTAATTTTATTATATATATACTAAAATTAATTTATTTGAATTAAGGAGGGTGTTACAACTCTCTCCCCTCTTTTCGTGGGTGGTTTATGTTTTATGGGCATTTTGATAGGAGAGTCCACCACTCCTGGGTACTGTACCTGAGAATACCAAGGTTGCCATCATGGTAGTGCTCATTTTCAGTTCGTGGGATTCTTGAAGATTTGTCTTCAGAGGTAAAGGTTTCTAAAACCTTATTTTTAGCATGCTGTAATTTAAGTAAATGTATAATTTATCTTTCTTATCTGTAAAAATTTCTTTCTATGAAAAATGGGAATTGGGACGATTCTACTTCCGCTCAAAGTTCTCTTCAACGAGATCCTTCATCTTATACCTTTAACTTCTTGATTTTCGACAACATCACCAAGTATTGGTGGCTTGAGTTTCTACTAAACTCATATTATGGCTAGGTTGTCATACATCCCTCCCACTACGTCGAGACACTTTCAACTCTTTGAGTAAGATGCATCTGACCTGACTTAATAACTCTTGTTTTTGGGTCAACTTAATCAATGACTCTTACTGATTTTCTATAGTTACTATGGAAACTTGATACAATGATTTATGATCTCTCAAGTATACTTCTTCAAGTAAAGTAACATTTGTCGATACAAATACTTGATTTTCTTTTGGGTTGAAAAAGTATACTACTTTTGGATAGCCTACGGATAGGCATACTATTTTGAACAATGTTCCAATTCCTTAGGGTTCGGCACCAACACATGTGTCAGTCTTTCTCAAATTTTGAAATTTGTAAACATCATTTACTTATCATAAATAGCTTTTATGACTTCTCCACATCTCATATGGAGTTTTAAGAAACACTTTTAATGGAATGTTGTTCAAAAGAGTATATAATAGTCACTACTGTGTATCCCTAAAACAATTTAGGCAATTGAACATAGCTCATCTTACAACCGAACCATGTTTAATAGGGTTATGTTTTTCTTCCCAATACATCGTTCTGCTAAGGCACCAGATGTAATGAATTGTGATTGAATTCCATGTTAGATTAAATAGTTTTGGAAATATCAGATTTTAGGTACTCTCCACCTCGATCTGATCAAAGTTTCTTAATTGTTTTACCTAACAAGTTTTCATACACCTTGAACTTTTCAAGTGTTTTAGACTTATGATCAAGTCTAATAGCATAAGTTAGGTAAATATAACCGTACTTTGAATAATCATCAATAAAACCGATAAAATATTCATATCCTCCTCGTGCTTTGACATTCATCAGGCCATATAGGTCTGAATGTGCAAGTTATAAAGGTTCTTTGGCTCTAAGACCTTTTTTTATAAAAGATCTTTTTGTCATCTTATCTTCAAGACAAGACACATATAGTATTAAAAGATTGGCTTCGAACTGATTTAGATTAACACTTTTAACCATTTTCTCAATCCTATTAAGATTTATGTGACCAAATATTTTATTGTCAAAGATAAGTACTTGAAGAAACCTTTGCCTTTTGTTTTTCAGCCTTTTTAAATATCTGAATATTTGAAATGGCCTTAGTTGTTTTTCAGCTTTAGTTGGTTTTAACATAAAAATTGTTTTATAATAGAACAAATAAAAAGATATATTTTGCTAATGAACACTTCATTTATGTCAAAAGATACTTATATACAAATATTCTTACAAAAGATAGATACAAGACTTTTTATTACATTAACAAGAAGTACATTATCTAATATAATGGATCTATCATTTGAAAACAATTTCAGAAATTCCCACTGTTTTTTCTAAGATAGCCTCCCTTTTTCACAACCTTGAGTGTTATCTCTTCATCTACAAGCATTCTTCAGGAACTAATATCCTTATTTTTTTTTTCTTTTTTCGCTTGCTTTTTCGCAAGATACTTCGGGTAGTTTCTCTTCCAGTGCTCATCTTCGTTGCAGTAGAAACACTTTCCTTTGTCTGCAACTTTAGCCTTACTTTTGCGGTCAGTAAGACCCTTCCTCTTCCCCTTACACTTTTTCATCTGAACATTTTGATTCTTGGAAGAAGAAAAAGAGTCAGACTTTATCTTAGAGGACAATCCTTTTTTATCTGTAGTTGCAACATTCACCTCTGTTTCCTGTCCTTTAGTTTTCAAGAGAGACTGATAAGTCTGTAGCTCATTGAGAAGAGTGGTCAAGTTATATTTTATCTTGTTCATCATCAAATTTTTGCATAACTGTAAGAAGCTCTTCGAAAGAGACCTAGAATATAACTGACCTGACTTTTCTCGTCTATGATAGCTTCGTTTACTTCTACCACATTGAAATGGACCATCATGTCCAAGACATGTTCTCTACATGAGGCCCCTTCTTTCATACGGCAGTTATAAACGTACTTGATGGCATCATGTCTAAGGGAGAAGGACGGTTGTCCAAACATCTCCCACAGAGATTCCATAATCTCTTTTGCGGTATGCATGCGATCTTGTTTCTTTGCCAAAACATCAGATATACTGGTAAGAATATAAGCTCGGGCTTTTTCATTTGCCCCTGTCCACTTGTCATATGCTTCCTGAACAGTTCGGTTTGCATTTGAGTCAGGGTCAGGAGGACATTCTTCAGTTAAAACGAACTTTAGATCATCTATTATCAGTATTGTATTCGGGTTTGATTTCTATGTAGCATAATTGTGCTCATTAAGTTTCTCAGAAGCCAGTAATTGTATTAATGAGCTAGTCATCTCTAAAAGTATAAACAAATTATATTAGTGATTTTTTTTTTTAAATCCAATCATATTTTAGCAAAGTAATAATGTACCCAAATTTCATTATTTTATTTGCAATGATACTTTAGTGAGTCAGAATAGATACTACCGAGGGGCAATCAAATACTCTTTCACTGAAGCAAGACATTTTTTACTAAATACTAATTCCAAAATAACTCATATGCCTATAGTCATTTAGTTACCATTTTTGGTCAAGAACATATTAACTTTTACTAATTCTCTTAAGTGTAATCCTCCATTTTCAAACCTTAAAGGTTGGCCCCAACGATGCTACCAAATTGGAGAGTTAAGGTGGGGAATCGATCTAAGAAATCCTATCGATTTCTGGAGTTTGTATTGTTATGAATCTCATGTTACAACTCTCCAAGGGGATAGCCGTCGTAAAACGACTAGCTTATGTCGCATAAAATCGACTAGTGGATGCAATATACAAATCTCATGGTCCAAAATAATGGAAGAGACCGCAGGACACATTGACACATATCCTTCACCCACTTACTATGAACTACTTCCCCTATTCACCTTGCTATTGACCCATGAAAACACTTTCTAGATAGAGGTCACTCCTAGGGTGATACAAAGCCGAGTATGAATCTCACAGTGTAAACTCTTAGGGACGTAAGAGCTAAAAACAACATATCGTATATGTCATCAATCTCCCACTGAAGTGTTTTATTTGTTTTGGGTAAATATTTACTTAAATATATTCTGACTAATAAACAACCTAAGTCTAGGTGATTATTCAAGTATAAGGTTTATATTTGGATTTAACTTATGATGTCTAGGTGATAAATCAGTTTTAAAACCACATATCACTCATGCATGCTCATAAAAAGTCGAGTTAACAATGCTTAATTATTCAGTTATAATCCCCAGATAGGAGGTGTTCTATAAACTATCAACTTAAATACCTTCAGCCTTAGATAGGATTATGGATCAGTTGAGTTTGTAACCAAATTTTACAAGATAACGGCCTATTTTAACTATTTAAAACAAGTTGTTATTTGTTAACCCTAGGTGAGCATGCATGTTATCTTTGTTATGGATTTTAAATGTCTAACCTGATTTTTATAATAATTATAAAACAATAGACATGTTGATCATCCATAACATTCATCAAGCATTTCAGGATTTAATATAACACTTTATATTAAACACTTAAAACTCTTAATGTGCATACTATACATTATAACTATTTATAACATACTTTCAATGCATGATACATGTTTCCTATGATGGGAGTTTAAATCTAAATGGCATACTATATTCACATACAAGATTTATTTAATTATAACATACATTCACAATATAAATAATTACACACATACCGATATGTACTAGTTTTAACATTCCAAACAAACAATTAGCCAAAATTATTACAAAAAATAATCAAAATTAGCTTCAAACAACTTTTGAACTTCACGAACTGATCGAAACCGAATCCAAATCACTCGAATCGAATCTCTAAAGCACCAAAACAAGTTGAACCGACTAAAAAGGGGTTGAATCGATTCGCGTGTGTTCAATCTAGGTTAGGATGAGCACCATTGCAACACTCCATCCCAACATTACAATGCCACGGGCTGTCGTTCTCATTTCTGGGTTGTCTGATGAGCAGCGTTGCAACGCTGCCTGGCAGTAGCTTCAATCTTGAAATTCTACCACTGACTTCTTCTGCTTCTTTCTTCATTTATAGCCTAATTATAAATCTATTGACTCTAACAAATTTTTAGACTCTTAATCACATATTAAAGCCCATAAACAAAGAGCCAATCATAACAATTAACATTTAATTGAAGAGAATTTTTAATGCCAAAACTAAAATTATCCATATCAGCAACTATTTTCATACAACCTATGAAAATCATCCACCAAGTTAAAATTATCACGAATTGAGTGCTTAAATCATGCTCTGATACCAATTGTTGGATTTAGCATGCAACTAGTGGAAGTAAGCATAATCATTAAGTACTCTAATTCATCAATTTTAGCATTTAAGTAAGCATGTTCATAAGAGAAAATAGGATTTTGAAGATATACCTTTGAATACCTTTTTCAATCCACAAATTCAGCTTCAATCTTGACTCTAAAAACTTGTAGACCACTACTGGATCTTCCTTATTATTCTCTAGAATCTTAGATTGAATTGTGCGATTCAAAATGAATTGGAATTGAAGAGAACTGTTGGATAATTTTCAAGTTTTTGTTAAGAATCTGAGAGGAAACTTTTTTCTCAAAAATCAGATGTTGCATGTCCCTTTTCCTGCATCATCCAATTTCTATTTTGTTATCTTTTACATGTCATAATGAAAGGATCTTAGCTTGACACCTCAAAACACCAAATCTTAATGGAATTTGGTGTTCAAAGTGGGAAAGCCCCCCTAAGTTTAACTTCAAAATTGAAAATTGAATTAAAATAAAATTTGTATTCAGTTTTAATTTAATTTTCTAAAAATAAATTAAAACAAAACTGATTTTAAAGATTTTGAATGTTCATAAAATTCAAAAATTCAATTTTAGAAAAAATTAATTCAAATAATTGATTCTAAAAAAAAATTATTTAATTAATTAAAATAATTTAATATCCAATTAAATTATTAAAACACCAATTTCATGATCATGATCTCTATTCATGTAATTAATATTTAAATAAAATTTAAATATTATCAAATTCTCTAATTTCTTTTAATTCAATAATTAAACGTGTAATTATATCGTATATAATTACTGATTACCTTAATTTAAATTTCAACGTAGTAAATTCTCTCATCACACTATTCTATGGTTTAATCCGTTTGTGAGCTAGTAGGGGGACCTAATGAACCTACAGATCATGGGCTCCAACAATCCGAGATTAACCGGCTAAACTCTTTAACCTAACCAACTGACAAACTCGAGACCTACGTCGTTAATAAGCCTCAAACTTAATCAAAATAAAATTTGTATACACCAAACTACTCCTATTACTACTAAAACATAGTAACAGTAGTAAGTGCGGGGTCGAACCACAGAGAAGCAAAGAATTAATTTTGGAAATACAGTAAAAACGGGATTTTGATTTTTGGTTGAAATTTGGAAAATGCAAGAAAGATAAATTGCAAGGGATAAATGAAACAGTAATTGGTTCATCTAGTTCTCGGATCAAGTAGTCATTCAATGTAATTTAAATCATCGATTTCCACCAATGAATTATGTCATCAAATTTGGTGCGCATAGCGACCCAATTGATGTGAATTAACTAATTACTACAAAGGCCGACAATCTATTAATTCAAAACCAATCAAGCATCCTAATTAATAATTAAGGCTAGAAAGACCGCAGCCTAACTAACCTACATGCTACTAGATTCAATTGGGTTCTTAGCGGCCATAAAGAACTAGAAACACATAATTAAGCTTCAGGATTCAACTATGTCGATTAACTGTCATGAAAAGCCATGTTCAACTAACCAAATATGAGAATAAAGTGTTTATTTTCAAGAATGGAATGGATATTCGTTATGGTTCAATGGAAAATAACTTATATGTACTAAGGTCGTTAGTCATAAAATCCTTGTTGAACACTAAAATGTTCAGTACGGTAACAACAACTAAAAGACCAAAGGTTTCTCCAAAGGAAAACACCCATCTTTGGCATCTTAGGTTGGGTCACATCAACCTCAATAGGATTGAGAAGTTGGTGAAACGTGGACTTCTAAAGAGTTTAGAAGAAAACTCCTTGCCGGTATGTGAATCATGCCTCGAAGGCAAGATGACCAAACGACCTTTTACTGGAAAAGGTTACAATACCAAGGAAGCCTTGGAGCTTGTACATTTAGACCTCTGTGGTCCAATGAATGTTAGAGCTTGAGGTGGGTATGAATATTTTATCTCTTTTATAGATGATTATTCAAGGTTTGGGTATCTCTTCCAAATGCAATGTAAGTCTGAAGCCCTTGACAAGTTCAAGGAGTATAAGGCTGAAGTTGAAAACTTGTTAGGTAAGAAGATAAAAACACTACGATCTGATCGTGGTAGAGAGTATGTGGACCTCCAATTCCAGAACTATATGATAGAACATGAGATTGCGTCCCAACTCTCGGCCCCTGGTACACCTCAGCAGAATGGTGTATCAGAAAGGAGAAACAGAACCTTGTTGGACATGGTTTGGTCTATGATGAGTTATGCTCATCTTCCAGACTCGTTTTGGAGTTATGCGGTGCAGATTGCATGTTATATCCTGAACAACATTCCTTCGAAAAGTGTTTCTGAAATTCTTTTGTGTTATGGAGAGGCCATAAAGGTAGTTTATGCCACTTCAGAATTTGAGACTGTCTGACACATGTGCTTGCGACTAACCCAAAGAAGTTGGAACCGCGTTCAAAGGTTTATCTTTTTTTGGGCTACCCCAGGAAATGAGAGGAGGATACTTCTATGATCCGAGTGAGAACAAAGTATTTGTTTCCACTAATGTTATCTTCTTAGAAGAATATCACATGAGCGATCATAAGCCATGAAATAAGCTCGTTTTACATGAGATCTCCAGTGAACCCAGTAAAAGTTGAGACTGCCTCGACGTAGTGGGAGGGTTATGAACCCACCGGATCACATGACGTCATTATGAATGATGGGTTCGAGGATCCATTCTCTTTTAAGACAGTAATGGAGGATGTTGACAAAGATAAATGAGTTAAGGCCATGAACCAGGAAATGGAGTCTATGTACTTCAATAACGTCTAGGAGCTTGTTGATCCACCTGATGGGGTAAGACCTATTAGGTGTAAATGGATCTTTAAGCGAAAGAGAGGTATAGATGGAAAGGTGAAAACCTTTAAGGCTAGACTTGTGGCAAAAGGTTAAACCCAGGTTGAGGGAGTTGACTATGATAAAACTTTCTCACCTGTTGTCATACTGAAGTCTATCAGGATTCTCCTATCCATAGCTACATTTTATGATTATAAAATATGGCAAATGGACGTCAAGACTACCTTTCTTATTGGTAATCTTGAGAAGACCATCTATATGACTCAAGTAGAAGGGTTCATAGTTCCAAAACAAGAGCAAAGAGTTTACAAGCTTAATAGGTCCATTTATGGGCTGAAACAAGCATCTCGATCTTGGAACATCATATTTGAAACTACTGTCAAGTCGTTTGGCTTTGACTAGAACGTTGATGAGTCTTGTGTTTACAAGAAGATCATCAATAGCTCAGTAGCTTTCCTGGTACTGTATGTGGATGATATCCTACTCATTGGGAATGATGTAAGGTATCTGGCTGACATTAAGAATTGGCTAGCTGCCCAGTTGCAAATGAAAGATTTGGGTGTGGCATAGTATATTCTCGTGATCTAGATCATTCAAGAGTGCAAGAACAAATGGTTAGCCCTGTCTCAGGTATCGTACATTGATCAAATGTTGATCAGGTACAGGATGCAGGATTCCAAGAGGGGTTTGTTACCCTTCAGGCATGGAATCGTTCTATCTAAGGATCAACGTCCTAAGAAACCTCAAAAAGTTTAGGAGATGAGACGGATTCCCTATGCTTTTGCTGTAGGAAGCTTGATGCATGCAATGTTGTGTACTCGACCCGACATTTGCTATGCAGTAGGGATCGTCAGTCGATATCAGTCTAATCCAGGATTTGATCACTGGATGGCGATCAAGACGATCCTCAAGTATCTTCGGAGAATGAGGGACTACATGTTTGTGTATGGAGATAAGGATTTGATCCTTATGGGATACAACATTGCTGATCCCTTTACAAAGGCCCTCACTGCTAAAGTGTTCGAGGGTCACCTGGATAGTCTGGGTATGCAGGACATGCGACATCTTGTCTAGGGCAAGTGGGAGATGAGACTGGGGTATGCCCTAGTTTATTATACATTGTACATTAGTCTCCCGAGTCATTAGGACAAGAGGGAGATTGTTGGGATTAGTCTCCTAATTCTCCCGGAGTCTCGTTGTTTTGTAAAGATACACATCGTTTAATGAATAAAATAAGTGTTGTTTAATTCTGGCATTTACTCATATCCAATAAACAAAACTCCTTGGTTATCTTATGTGAACTTATGAATATATATGTGATATACAAGTGGATCATGCCTTAAGTGATAACCTAAATAGGTACGTAGTATAAGGATTAAGGTGGGATACCTGATCCTTGTGACACTACGGATACGGCCCATTTTGAAAGGTTTGCAAGTGTTGTAAACTACTTCAGATGGTAGATCTTGACCATTCATGTGGAGATGTGCGAGCGGGGGTGTCCTATACAAAGAGTTTGTATAATACTTGGACCACGAGATGATTAGACTCAATAGATAACGTCGTTGATACTAGAGACTTACATCTCATCTAAACGACCATAGGTGACACGACCTCAATCCTAAATGTTTTGGGAACTCCTGCCTTTAAGGGCGGTCCTTTGATTAGTATGGGTGAGAGTGGTTAGATTGCTAACTCAACATGCCTACCTTTTTGGGGACTTGTCTAATCTGGGAGCTGGGAACTCAATCCACAAGATGCAATTCACTCTTTTCCCAAAGTAGGGATAAGTAGAGAGATTGCTCCCTTAAAGGCTGATTTTGGGGCTTAAACATAATGGCCAAAACTTCTCTTTGGAAGAGAAGACTCAGTCATAGTAGGACTATGACTTATGTTTATTAGAGGAATCAGTGGTACTTAAGGAGACGGATGTAACTACAGGGGCGTAGCGGTTATTGGCTCAGCTGTACTTACGAGCGATCTGTGAAGGATTGTCGCACTGCTCATTAGTTAAGATGGACACATAATATATCTGTGGTAAGGAGAGTTCAGCTGTCAGTCTTTAGTGGAGTGTCTGGCTGTTAAGGATTGGTGGATCCCGTGACTAAATAATTTAGTCAGTTATTCACGGTACTGTTGGAGCTTCGAGCTACAGGTCCATGAGATTTCCCTTGGTAGCTCAATGGATTCAGTTGAGGATCAGGTCTTGGTGTTGATTTGAAATGTTCAAATTGACAAGAGTATTTTAATTATATATGAATACGGTTTGATGTATGAGATACATCTAGTGGAGGATTGATGTAAATGAGATTTACATTAAGTACCCTGGAATAGAAAAAGAACTATGGTTTATATGTTTCAGTGATGAAATATTAAAAATATAGGTTAAAATATAGTATGATAAGTTTTATCAGTTTTATGTTTATATAATATTAATTATTGGATAATTAATTCTTTTTCTTTTAAATAACCAAAGTAGTGAATGGTTATTGAATCATGGTAACCGTGAGTTTAAAAGGAATATGGTTTTCCTATTTTGAAAAGAAGGTTTTACAAAAACGATAGAAAAAGTTTTGAGTTTTCACTCCAGCAAAAGAAACTCACAAAGTCATCAAGTAAATTCCAGTTTATTAAACGACGGCTAGGCGCTAAACGATCGTGCAGTATTTACTAAACAATCGCATAGTTTTGCTAGACGATCGCTGGTCCAAGGTAAAAGATCATGTAATCTGAGGCGACAGATCAAGCTAAACGATGAGCTAAACGATCGCATAGCTTTATCTAAACGACTGGGCATCGACCTATGTGACAGGTCTCCGCTATCTCTCACTTGCCCAGTCGTGTATGCAATCGGTGTTTCGTTCTTCATCTGTCTCATAGGAAGTACAAATCATATTTACTGTCTTGTCTCCTCTTTTGGAGAGTAGTGGGATGGAGGTCGTTTGCCACAAAATTAGTTTCATATGATTCTTTCCACTATAAATAATCAGTCATTTTTAAAAGCTTTAAACGAAAATACTAACGAGTTGCTGAAAAGAAAAAACACATTGACCTACGTTAGGTTTTAAACAAATACCCGTTGTAAAACAAAACAACATCCAATAAGGTTTTAGCAAAACTAACATGAACCCCGTGTGACATCTAGTTTCGCAATGACGCTTCAAAGGTTTAGGACAAAAGCCACCGAAGGGAGGTCAGTAATCCCTCCTCTGAATTGAGAATTTCTCAACCAGTCATTAATACCAGAACAACTCTTGTTCCTATAACGACAAGCCATCATTGACTTGGCCAAAAGATAATTAACTTACTTAACAATCTGTCATAAGTGTGACCCACCATTTTAAGCCAAAAAGTCCATCCCGAACGACCAATCCGAAGGGAAAATATCCGATTGGGGAAAAACCTAAAATGACTCTATCCATTTCTAGAGTTCACCTTGATATTGACCAACTATACAAAACCCATCTGAAGGGGGACGCTCCGAAGGCGATACGAGAGCGTACAGAATGATCTAACGGTGTGAACCAATGACAGAGACCATAGGACGTGTTGACACACACCCTTCATCCACTTACTATAAACACTCTCTCCGTTCACCTTGATATTGACTCATGCAAACACCAGCCGAAGGGGGATGCATCCTAGGCATCTCGAGGCCAAGCATGAATCTCACATTGTGAACATACAGGGAGAAACATGAGTGGAATCATAGACATATCTGATACGGCTCTTCCTCCCACTGAGTATTTTATAACCTAGGGTTTAGCTTACTTAGAAAAAAAAACATGGCTAAGGATTTTAACTAAGTGACTTTTAGGTTTTCCCAAGAGTAACATTTACCTTGGATAGTGAAACAAATTTTGATCTTCATCTAATAAGATCTTTAACGGAATCTTTGACCAAATCGTCGCATGCTTGTTGAAAATCTATCTAATTCACCTTTCCAGGTAGGTTTCCAAGTAGGTTTTCAGGTAGGGGTGTTACGTTTCCGTCAACTTAAGAACCCCAGCCTAGCCAGAACTTGCCTTAGACAAAAGGTCCCTTATAGATAGGTTTACAACAAATTTAATCTTTTATTCAACCAATTTAATCCTATTAAACCGATTTTAAAAGATTAATCTAGGTTACTAAACTCTTTTGAACCNTTTACAACAAATTTAATCTTTTATTCAACCAATTTAATCCTATTAAACCGATTTTAAAAGATTAATCTAGGTTACTAAACTCTTTTGAACCATTTGAACTTAGGTTTATCTCAATCCAATTTTTAAAACCCTTTTAAAAAACTTGAGTTCACCCTAAGTCCACATGCAACTCTGAATTATTGATTTTAGGTCCAATTTCCTTTATAACACTTATAAACATAAACAACCACCACAATACGAAGCTAACACATGCAAGGCATTCATAACGATTATAAACAGCCTAAATGTCATGTTCAATGCATTGTCCATTCATTGCTACTTCTTTTATATAACACTTATACAAAACCGCAATGAAATAAGTAAAACATGTTTCCATTCACTCTTAAACTATAACATTTATAATAAAAGAATGATGCATGATAATGCCCACTGCATGCAAAATATAACTCTTATATTTCATGATGCATGTGCATGCTTTCAAGTAATTTCTTCATGCAATATTATAACATTTATAATACATAATGCATGAATAATTGCACAACCTAAGGTGGGTTTTGACTATATGACAAACACTTTGGCATATAAGTACCATACATCACATGTATATGCAATAAAAGTTGATGAACCAGTAAAATTGCCTTAAAATACAAAAAGGAAAGCTAACTATTACAAAGACAAGGAGTCTCCGATTCAAACAGGCGAACTGGGTCTTGAACCGCTCGGCAAAGCATCGCTTCTCCAACCATCGTGCAATAAGCTCCCCACGATCGTCTACACAATAAAACAAAGACTTCGTTCTATCGCTTATCAGCACTTCTAGAGTTAAACGATTGTTTAGCATTTACTATACGATCGACTACAAAAATCTAAACGATCATTTAGTTATTACTACACGATCATGTACATTTACTAAGCGATGGAGCCTGAAGTACACGATCGCTTAGCGCACTCCGCACAGCGCCCGCCTTCCGCGATCGTCTAAGAGACTACGATGAAGCCTAACTGATCGCTTAGCTAGCATTTCCGTATTGCATATGAGCGATCGCATAGGTAGTAGCTAAGCGATGAAGCTTGCTAACTACACGATCGTCTAGCGCGCGCCTTCTACTAAACGACGAGCATCGCATGCTCCCACTACGATTGTCTACCTTCAGCGCCTACATGATCGCGCAACCAATGCCACGCGATATGGTAGACGATTTACCCCATCGTTTAGCATTACCTAAACAATCGATTAAAAAATACTACACGATCATCTAGAAAAAACTACTAAATGATCGCTTAGTTAAATCCCAACGATCGTTTACCTGAGGCTACACGATCCGACCAACGCTTGGTCTTCTTCTTTGTTGAGAACTACATCGCCATGTGCCGAAGCTTCATCACGAACGATTCACGAACTCAAACTTTTTGAATTAAAAACTTGATTGCAAAGTTAATTTTGCCCAAAAACACAGAGGCCCTTATAATTAACACTTTGTAAAAACCAAAGCTTTGTTCGTACTAAATAATACTAGTACTTATGAATAACTTGGTCATAATATTTCACTGTATTTTTTACATCCTCTGGTGACTCTTTCATTCTCCACTGAGTCATAGTATTCATTTATTACTAGGGTGATCCTTTTCCATTTCCTAGCAAAGCCACTGGAACATTCTTTTCCAATTGTCATACCCTCAAATTACTTACTAGTTGTGAAATCATTGTTCGTGTCAACTAAACTTCCCGACCTAACTACGGGCACTCTTCTTAAGATGTCCTGTCTATCCATACTTGGGAGAAGACATTCATTCTACTATAATATTTCCCAACTATGGCTTACCATACTGTGTACATAAGGTTATCTTAACTGTACTAGTCTCTAGCTCAGTTAAAATTTAAACTTCGAGCTATCACCTGGAACATCAGTAGATCTGGACCTTTTCCTTTTTGCCTTCTACTGACCATATTGTTCCTTATTTTTTTTATACTCAACGTACCCTTGGTACATTTCGAGCTCACTCTTGCTCATCTTTTTCCCTTCTCTTAGGATTAATCTGACTAAAACTTCGTCTAGATTACACCTTTTCCCTGAATTCACTAGAATAGACTTCACGTTTTCCACCAGCCTCTGTGTAAACCTACTAAACATTTTATCTCTAGTGAAAAGTCTATGTTTACCTGCATGACTCCCAACTTCCCTTCTCGAAGTCTTTCTTCCTTAACCACTGAAACTTTATCTTTCACTTACTGGAATCTATGCTCTTTTCGAATCTCAGAGCTTCTAAAGGTAGGGTCAGGGTTTCCGTTGTTTGCCTGCCTGCTCTGCTTGCCATTTCTACTTGACATATCTCTTTTACTTAGGTACTACACATGCTAAGGACTCAGGACTCAGACTTATATATATAAACTTTTCTCCTTTCTTCCCAAAATATTTTGCTCTGATACCAACTTGTCACACCCCGCTCCAGATTATCCTCTTAATCTAGATGAAGTGGTGACTGCAGTAGTTACCACCCCTTTTGCTAGCACTTACTACCTATCTAAGCTGTTAAATTTTGCTCAAACTCTGAATATGTACATTTCATCAATATACGAACAAATTAACTCAGAACTTAACATATTTACATTACAGGGTTTTATATCATTTCATACATGAACATTACAGCTTAGTGAGCCCCATCTAAGATACTAGTCCCTATCTGACAGACACATGTATACTAACTAAAATAGGTCTTCAATTAAGCTTCCTTCAATCTGTTCCTTTGAGTGGCAGAGCAACAACAGATAAGTCTTTTAGGAACTGACCGCTACCTGAAAGGAAAAAATTTGAAAACATGAGCTAGAAGCCCAGTGAGTGACTAATATTTAAAGCATAACTTTCATACATAAATTTGATATTAAAACTGAAAGCTTAAACTGAAAACATAGTTGGCAACTATTATTTATGTCATCATCAACATCACATGGCACTTTCCTTACTTTGCTAGACTATGCCTTAGTTTATTAGTCTAAAGTGGCCCTTTTACTCACTCTTTATCATTCCTTACTGCATTACTACTTAATTGGGAAGGAACCCTTTTGTTCACTTTCAGAAAACATAATTTTCATCCTTAGTTGAGAAAGAACCTTTACTCAATGCCTCAACGTCAATCTATAGCCAGTGTGGAGTGATCTCAACACTACCAATAACAACTTTTCTTACATTCTTGTGATTCTAGTTTATGTACCGTCATACCTTAGGTACTACTGCTCAGATACCTTCTCCGTGTACTTCAGTATCGAGCTGCTCGAATACCTTCTCCATGTCCTTCAGTATCGAGCTAGTCAAATTCTAAGACAAAGCTTCAGTACGTTCTCATCTAATCCTTCAGTACTAAGCTATTCAAATTCTAAGAATAAGCTTCAGTACCTTCTCATCTAGTCCTTTAGTACTGAGCTACTCATACTCAACTTGCATATTCTTATCTCTTAATGACTTAGTTTCCCAAAAACATTCTATACTAACGCATCCTCATGGTCATTGAAAAGCATAGCATAAATACAACATTAATGTGAGATGCGTTGCTTGGTAACTATTTAAGAATAGTTGTCATAAATAGCTTTCAGTAATCATGTTTTGCTAAACATTCATAAGCATTAGCAATTTACTTAAAAAATTTAAAGCATTTAGAGTCACTCAAAGTCTTTGGTAATCCTCTTCATGTACATGCTCACTGTGCGTTGAACACTTAGCAAAATTCTTAGGCCTTAACTTGACTAGGCAGCAACTTCATTACCATGCGTCCATGCCTTGCTTTAGGCATTCAAGCCTTCTATGTGACCAAGCTTTCAGCTCACACCTATTGCCCATCGCATGGCCCAATGCATAGCTACCTTTGCGCCCATCGTTTAGCTCATGCGTCCGTCTTGTGGCACATCAACGCATGCCTCATGCGTTTGTCTAGTTGCGCCCATGGACAATCGCATAACCTTTGCGCCCGTCTTGTGACACATCAATGCATGCCCCATGCGTTCGTCTAGTTGCACCCATGGATAATCGCATAACAACCTTTGCACCCATCATTCAGCTCATGCGCCCATCTTGTGGCACATCAACGCATGCCCCATACGTTCGTCTGGTTGCGCCCTTAAACTCCAACGCAACCTTGCGCCTAATACCTTGTATGCCTACGTGTAGGATCCAACGCCCACACAATACTTGCACTTACGGCTTCAATATGCGTTGCATGGTCTATTGCTTCTTAGCGCGTCCTTGTGCTAGTTCAACCTCCAACGCATGCTCTCAACATCATCGTCAAGCCCTTAAAGGTGCTTGCTTGTTCAACCCAAGCAGCTGCCTGCTTTCTTAAGATTCCAGATTTAACTTACAATTTTAATAACTAATTTTCCAGGCTTTTTCTCAAGAAATTTCCTTCACAAACATTCCCTAAAATGTCTTAGCAGGCTTAACTTAAAATTTCAGCTTAGAATTCCTCGTAGTTGAGCCGGAATCCTCAGATCATCAAGACTAGCCCAACTTACCCGAGAATTCGACCTCCAGCCGGATTCTTCATTCTCTAGCTCGATTCCGCTAGAACTCCCTCCAGAATTTCAACCTCAGCAATTAGACATACTCAGGGTTTTGAATGGCTTTGAAATTACTCCATTTGGTCGAGTAATTTCTCCTAACCTCTCTTTGAAGTCGAGCTCCCCCTTTTAAACCAGCAGCTGCATGTTCTCCTTTTAACATCAAGCTGCCACCTCATCCTTAAGGGAATATCAAACCTAAGTATGATAGTTGGCTTAGCTGATCAATCACCAAGATGATCCTTCCCTCTTGGTTATCGACACAAGGGTCAGCTTCAAGCCAATGCTTGCAACCACATGGCCGATGCCTCCTCCATAATGCATCGCCCAATCTGGCTAACGCATAGCTCACTTAGAGGCTATTGTGTCCCTCCTTTGGTCGCATACTTCTAAACCAACGCATGTCCTAGCCCACACATAGCTTAGTCTTATCATATCAACCATCCGTTAAGCCTTCCTCATTTTATAGCATAATCTTAGCGTACATTGAGTTTCAACACCTCGCGCTCATCGCATACTCCATCGTCTAGCGTCCAGCGTCTATCATCTAGCGTCCAACGTCTATCATCTAGTGCTCAACGTCTATCGTCCAGCGCTGTTTGATGACGGGAAATTAGATGTCAATTACTCGACAACTAAAATCCCTTGGATGCAATATGTGATGCATGTTCTTAAGGTATGCATTTATAGTCATGCGTCGATGGTCGTGCGTTGGAATGACTATGCGTTAACAAATGTATGCGATGACCATGCATCCTGTCACAAGTTTTCTTGCACTCACGCCAAGTATAACGAGAACACAAGTTTCTCGGGGTGATTCGAGGTCGAACTCAGGGACTTGTAGTTGCGTGAATGCAGTAATGTGCATGCAGCGGTTGAATAAAAGAATGGATGGGAAGGTTTCTAAGCTAACACTACTCCTACTTCTAGCTAACAGACAACGCAATGAGAATATGCATAAGAGGTAGAAACACGACAACTCTTGACATGAAACAAATGAATGGGAAAAATGGATAAAATGTGAAGATGTTTTCATCACAACCCTTAAGAGTGACCGCAAGGGCAACCTTAGTCAACTCAAGCCATGCGATCATACTACACATACTAAAAGCCTAAATCTAGGATGTATGCGATAGGTATGCATAAGTGTCGAGATGACCGCATACAACCACCATATCCTACTTCCTGGACGCATGCAATATCCTATCCGTAGGGTGCATACGCTATGTGAAAGCAAATGGAGCTTATCTCTAAGTTCCCCATTCTTGCCTATGTGTTCCAATCCGCTCTCTCGAGTCTTAGATTTAGGGTTTTAGACTACTCTCTCAAGTATGCCTAAATGATGAATGTTGCGTTCATAGGACAAGGTAACCGCATGAACTAGGTTGACGTAAGATTATTCCTATCTCTAGTGAACAACGACCTTTTATCATAAGGTTTACTCATAGACAAGCATTGTGTTAGCCTATAGACAGGTGTTGCTATAGCTTCCCACTAAGCAAATAAGGTTTACTCACACACTCACGCGACGCACACCTCTCGGTTGTTTGCTACATGCTTCATATCCCTAATCTGCATGACTAAGTATGTGATACCCAAGCAATCTCACTAAGTGTTGCAATGAAAGTTAAAGATGATAGCAAAGAAGATGGAGATGGAATTGAAGGAAGAATAGAAATGCATTGAAAACAAAATGTATTAATTCCTTAATCACAAAATGTCTTACAATACAATATAAGGAAAGAAAAGAAAATGAAATGACTGGCTGGAAGCAAAGACTTGCTTCCAGCGGATGCACGTCAAGGCTGCCGGTGGTGCCATGGATGGGCGGTGGAGTTGACTCTCTCGAGATCTAGCTCCGGTCGTCACTCGAAATGGAGGAAGGAGGTGAAGAACTCTCAAGCATCTTCTCACACATTTTTCTAGATCATAGGGAAAACCCTGGGTTGTAGGGGTAATCCCTGGACTAATTGAATTTCTGCTCATCGACTTCTTTATATAAAGCCTGGATCGCCGACAATATTAATGGACTGCTCTGATTCTGACATTCGGCGCGTTTAGTCCTTTCTGAACTTCTGCTGCCAATGGCGTGGTAGGTGAGATGTCAACATCATCTTTTTTATTTTCTCGAGGTAGATGCGTTGATGCATTCATTCCACCAACCTTGCGTTGATCCCTCTATTATGTGTTATCGTGTAGCTGCAATCGTACGATGACCGCAATCGCTTGACAATCGCAACTCCAATGCGATGGACGCATACGGCTGATTACTGCAATGTCTATGCATTGATCGAATGTGTTCGTCTTTGCGATGGAAAGTTTCTCTGCATGCAGTCGTCTATGCGGTGGTCCAATTTTCGCATTTGCATCCACTTCTTGCGTTAGCAACAAAAATATAACATTGATCGCATAATAATGCATAATAATGGGTTAGTTGAGATTCTTAATAATGAACACCGCAAGCTCAATTTCTCGTGAATTTTTAGCATAATTGCCGCATATTCTGCTTAACAACCCTCACAATTCTAAGTAGAAGGCCTAAGATGACATGCATTTCTGCATGTTATCACTGATGTCGATCATGCAGTGCCAACGCCTCGTCGTTTAACGCTATCATCCAGCAAAGCGCTATCGCTTAGCACTACCCTTCGTATCGTCTAGCGCCGCAATTTACTGCACGATCGCCTACTGCAACACTTAACTCCGCGCATTTGCTACACGATCACCCAGTGGCCGCCTACACGATCGCCTACCTCATCGTGTAGTGTTGTTCACTTACTAGAAGATCGCAAACCTAATCGTATAGCGCCGCTCATCTGCTACACGATCGCCCGGCACCTTTGCTCGCTCACACTTGAGGTTGCCGCAAGCCTTATCAACGCATCATGCCTTTCAACTAATGCGTTCATCCTTAGTACCAATGCATAGTATATCCTTTCCTTCAACACTTAACCTTTACAAGCCTTGGTTGCTACACACGCAACCTCATGCGTCCACACTTCTCCATCAACGCATGCCTACACTTTGCTTCTATACTTAGTCAATTTTCACTTGTTATATTATTTAAACTCACCTTTGACTAAGTATTTCTAGCACTTAGAATTTTCTTCCTCCATCTTCCTACTTTCTTTACCTCATTTCATAATTTTACTTAACACACTTGTTATTCACTTATGTAGGAAAATGGAGTACGGGGTTTACAAATGCGTTCAATTCAGATCTGTAATTTGGAATATCAGAAAACCTGGCTCTGATACCAAATGAAGGAAATCAGACTTGAGATTTCCATGAGCAGCAGACGAACGATAATTCCATATTACAATCATGAACGAACAATGCATTTACAGTCGACTTCAAACAAATGGTTATAGAAATAACTCCAGAAATTACAGCATGAACAATACAAATGTATAAAGAGATCAAACTCTACGCACAATGGCAGAAGCGTCTCCACGCTCCGTTGCGAACGAGTGCTCGAACAACAGCAGCCACAAATGCTCGATCTACACGAATGCAACACAGCAACGAATACAGCACGAACACTTCGCACTCGTCCTCAACGATCTCCTCGGTCACAAACTCCTCCACAACACGAACGGCCTTCACAGCACCACGAACTCACGATCGAAAGATGTAGCTGAGCAACGCAAAAGCGGAGGATTGAGACACATGTACAACTAACAGTTGTGCAAAATTGATGGTCTGATTGCATAACAGAAGAAATAATATCCCTCCATCTTCGGAATTTCCATAACAACAAGTGGGGACCACAAGGCCGGAGTCAAAGATCTTCACCTATAAATACCCCATAGATTTCAGAGAAAAAAAATATGCTACTGGATATGGGGCTAATTGCTACCAAAGTGTTGAGAGAAGAGGCTGAGCTGAGTGCTTAACTGAAGAAATCTGGGAAGAAGACGAGACAAGGCCGAGAGGTGAGTCTCAGTTCTATTCTGCCAAATACCCATCGAGAAGCTCTGTGTTGAGAACCCCGCTACCGATTGAGCAAGCCTGAGAGGGAAGCTCATCCATCCATCTGATCCATCCAATCCGACAAGCAGATCTCCACCCAAATCGGTGCCAAGACGTTGGCGCTTGTTTGTATCTGTTCTATCTCTTTTCATCATT
>NC_052351.1:20353491-20364377 GCF_009727055.1 Benincasa hispida
GATGGATGAGCTTCCCTCTCAGGCTTGCTCAATCGGTAGCGGGGTTCTCAACACAGAGCTTCTCGGGGTATTTGGCAGAAATAGCATCTGATCCATCCAATCCGACAAGCAGATCTCCACCCAAATCGGTGCCAAGACGTTGGCGCTTGTTTGTATCTGTTCTATCTCTTTTCATCATTGTATTTCACCTTCTTTATCTCTTCATTCACACCATGTATCAAACGCTTAATAGATATATTGAATGTTTCGATTGCTTTCATATCCCATTTTCTGTCTACTTCCGTTCCTCCGTTAATCACTTTCTCCATGATGTCTTCCTAATCCCCTGGTAGTTAATATGAATTAAACGAGGACTTAACTTGTGTTAAAGAGATAAATGTGTTTAGCTAAGGCACGCTAGACGGCATCTTCACCTGTGAGAGCAGAAGTGAAGATGCCATTCTGATCTATCGAGAGAAGGTTAGAAGAATGTGTTAACTAAAGTGAGTAGTAATTCCAGACATGGAAGCAACCTTGCGTTGATTACATTCATCATGGTTTCACCACAGACATGTGGGAGTGCGACCGATCACTGAAAGGTGTATGCCAAGAGAAAAACGGAACCGTACTTATAGATTCAACGCAATTAAGAAACTTGCGTTGTTTATAATAGTTATCTTTCTCTTTCTGTGTTGTACATAAGACTTGCCGCTGCATTCTCTGTTCTTCACATAACCTTCATAGCCAGCCTGGACCTCAGCATCTTGTTTCATGAAGCCTGTATCTTGTATCATCTAGCTTAGGTTTACTATACTTATTTTATTATCGCATTTTTTTTACTACTTTCCTTTACTCTACCGCAATTTTATATACTTGTACAAAACACTCTTTAAAGATTGAAAAATCTGGTCGCATATATCACAAACATACCACAATAACCTCAAAAAGTCCCTGTGTTCGACCTCGAATCACACCGAGAAACTTGCGGTGGAATTACACCTGGTTCCAACGTAAGGAAACTTGTGACAACACATGGCATACTACAAGAACATTCATAATTAATTCATATCTAGAAGTAGTATCGCATCATTTCGAGCATAGCATAGCATATCTTTTTAGCATCAGTCCTAACTAGCGTTCATCGACAGAGCAATCTCTCTACTTATCCCTGCTTTGGGAAATGAGTGAATTTCATCTTGTGGATTGAGTTCCTAGCTCCCAGATCAGACAAGTCCCCAAAAAGGTAGGCATGTTGAGTTGGCAATCTATCCACTCTCACCCATACTAATCAAAGGACCGCCCTCAAAGGCAGGAGTTCCCAAAACACTCAGGATTGAGGTCGTGTCACTATGGTCATTTAGGTAAGATGTAAATCTCTAGTATCAACAACGTTATACATAGAGTCTAATCATCTCGTGGTCCAGGTCTTATACAAACTCTTCGTATAGGACACCTCCGCTCGCACGTCTCCACATGAATGGTTAGGATCTACCATCTGTAGTAGTTTGCAACACTTGCAAACCTCTACAAAGTGGGCCGTATCCGTAGTGTCACCAGGATCAGGTATCCCACCTTAATCTTTATACTACAGACCTATTTAGGTTATCACTTAAGGAATGATCCACTTTTATATCACATATACATGCTTAAGTTCACATAAGATAACCAAGGAACTTTGTTTATTGGATATGAGTAAATTCCAAAATTAAATAACACTTATTTTATTCATTGAATAATATGTAGCTTTACAAAACAACGAGACTCCGAGAGAACTAGGACACTAATTCCAACAATCTCCCACTTGTCCTAATGACTCGGGAGACTAATGTGCAATACAATATAAAAATGTACAATACAAAATAAACTAGGGCATACCCAAGTATCATCTCCCACTTGCGCTAAACAAGATGTCGAATGTCCCGCATAACCAGACTATCCAGACGACCCTCGAACACTTTAGTCGTGAGGGCCTTTGTAAAGGGATCAGCAACATTGTATCCTGTAAGGATCAAATCTTTATCTCCATACACAAGCATGTAGTCCCTCATTCTCCGAAGATACTTGAGGATCGTCTTGACCGCCTTCCAGTGATCAAATCCTGGATTGGACTGATACTGACTGACAATCCCTACTGCATAGTAAATGTCAAGTCGAGTACACAACATTGCATACATCAAGCTTCCTACAGTAGAAGCATAGGGAATCCGTCTCATCTCTTCAACTTCTTGAGGTGTCTTAGGACATTGATCCTTAGACAGAATGATTCCATGCCTGAAGGGTAACAAAGCCCCTCTTGGAATCCTGCATCCTGTACCTAATCAACATTTGATTAATGTACGATGCCTGAGACAGGGCTAACCGTTTGTTCTTGCGATCTCAAATCATCTGGATCCTGAGAAAATACTGTGCCTCACCCAAATCTTTCATTTGGAACTGGGCAGCTAGCCAACTCTTAATGTCAGTCAGATACCCTACATCATTCCCAAGGAGTAGGATATCATCCACATTCAGTACCAAGAAAGCTACTGAGTTGTTGATGATTTTCTTGTAAACACAAGGCTCATCAATGTTTTGGTCAAAGCCAAATGACTTGACAGCAATGTCAAATCTGATGTTCCAAGATCGAGATGTTTGTTTCAGCCTATAAATGGATCTATTAAGCTTGTAAACTCGTTGCTCTTGATCTGGAACTATGAACCCTTCTAGTTAAGTCATATAGATGGTCTTCTCAAGATTACCATTAAGAAAGGCAGTCTTGACGTCCATTTGCCATATTTCATAATCATAAAATGTGGCTATGGACAGGAGAATCCTGATAGACTTCAGTATGACAACAAGTGAGAAAGTTTTCTCATAGTCAACTCCCTCAACCTAGGTATAACCTTTTGCCACGAGTCTAGTCTTAAAGGTTTACACCTTTCCATCTACACCTCTCTTTTGCTTAAAGATCCATTTACATCCAATAGGTCTTACCCCATCAGTTGGATCAACAAGCTTCCAGACATTATTGAAGTACATAGACTCCATTTCCTGGTTCATGGCCTTAACCCATTCATCTTTGTCAACATCCTCCATTGTTGTTTTAAAAGACAACAGATCCTCAACCCCATCATTCATATTGACGTTTTGGGCTTCAGTTAAACGCATGTAGCGATCCGATGGGTTCATAACCCTCCCACTACATCGAGGCAGTCTCAACTCTTGAGCTGGTTGATTAGGCGTTCCAACCTCAACAACTCTTGTTGATCTGTTAGGCAGTCTCGATCTCACGTAAAACGAGCTTACTTCGTGGCTTATGATCCCTCATGTGATCTTCTTCCAAGAAGATAGCATTAGTGGAAACAAACACTTTGTTCTCACTCGGATCATAGAAGTATCCTTCTCTCGTTTCCTGGGGTAGCCCAACAAAAGATAAACCTTCGAATGCGGTTCCAACTTCTTTGGGTTAGTCATAAGCACATGTGTCGGACAGTCCCAAATCTGAAGTGGCATAAACTACCTTTACGGCATCTCCATAACACAAAATGTGTTTCAGAAACATTTTTCGAGGGAACGTTGTTCAGGATATAACATGTAGTCTCCACTGCATAACCCCAAAACGAGTCTGGAAGATGAGCATAATTCATCATAAACCGAACCATGTCCAACAAGGTTCTGTTTCTCCTTTCTGATATACCATTCAGCTAAGGTGTACCAGGGGCCGAGAGTTGGGACGCAATCCCATGTTCTATCATATAGTTCTGGAATTGGAGGTTCACCCACCACGATCAGATCGTAGTGTTTTTATCTTCTTACCTGACAAGTTTTCAACTTCAGCCTTATACTCCTTAAACTTGTCAAGGGCTTCAGACTTACGTTGCATTTGGAAGAGATACCCAAACCTTGAATAATCATCTATAAAAGAGATGAAATATTCATACCCACCTCGAGCTCTAACATTCATCGGACCACAGAGGTCTGAATGTACAAGCTCTAAGGCTTTCTTGGCTTTGTAACCTTTTCCAGTAAAAGGTCGTTTGATCATCTTGCCTTCGAGGCATGATTCACATACCGGCAAGAAGTTTTCTTCTAAACTCTTTAGAAGTCCATGTTTCACCAACTTCTCAATCCTATTGAGGTTGATGTGACCTAACCTAAGATGCCAAAGATGGGCGTTTTCCTTTGGAGAAACCTTTGGTCTTTTAGTTATTGTTGGTGTACTGAACATTTCAGTGTTAAAAAAGGCTTTTATGACTAACGGCCTTAGTACATATAAGTTATTTTCCGTTGAACCATAACCAATCTCAAAATAAACACTTTATTCTCATATTTGGTTAGTTGAACATGGCTTTTCGTGACAGTTAATAGACATAGTTGAATCCTAAAGCTTAATGCATGTGTTTCTAGTTCTTTATGGCCGCTAAGAGAACCCAATTGAATCTAGGAGTATGTAGGTTAGTTAGGGCACGGTCTTTCCAGTCTTAATGATTAATTAGGACACTTGATTGGTTTGGAATTAATAGATTGTCGGCCTTTGTAGTGATTAGTTAATTCACATCAATTGGGTCACTATGTGCGCCAAATTCAATGACAGAATTCATTGGTGGAAATAGATGATTTAAATTACATTGAATGGCTACTTGATCCGAGAACTAGATGAACCCATTACTGTTTCATTTATCCCTTGCAATTTATCTTTCTTTCATTTTCCAAATTTCAACCGAAAATCAAAATCACGTTTTTACAGTATTTCCAAAGTTAATTTTAATTTTAAAAAAATAGTTCTTCACTTCTCTATGGTTCGACCCCGCACTTACCACTGTTACTATGTTTTAGTAGTAATAGGAGTAGTTTGGTGTATACAAATTTTATTTTGATTAAATTTGAGGCTTATTAACGACGTAAGTCTCGGACCTGTCTATTGATTAGGTTAAAGAGTTTAGCCGGTTAATCTCGAATTGTTGGAGCCCATGATCTATAGGTCCATTAGGTCCCCCTACTAGCTCACAAACGGATTAAACCTTAGAATAGCGTGATGAGAGAATTTACTACGTTGAAATTTAAATTAAGGTAATCAGTAATTATATACGATATAATTACACGTTTAATTATTGAATTAAAAGAAATTAGAGAATTTAATAATATTTAAATTTGATTTACATCTATCGTGCCAAGGGAAGGTGTGTGGTGCCACTTCGTTCAAGTCCCAAAATCAGTCCTGAAGGGAGCTATTTATCTACTTACCCCTGCTATGAACCTGTCTCTTATACACATCTAGATGTGTATAAGAGACAGATCATGAACGGTGTTATATAACGAGACGTTAACACTTCGTGGTCAGATCTTATACAAACTCTTTGCATAGGATGCCCCCGCTCATATGTCCCCAACACGAACTGTCTCTTATACACATCTAGATGTGTATAAGAGACAGCACCCATACAAATCAAAGGACCGCTCTCAATGGCAGGAGTTCCCAATTCATAGGATTAAGGTTATGTTATCTATGGTCATCTCAGTGAAGTGAAGTCTCTATCATGAACGGTGTTATATAACGAGACGTTAACACTTCGTGGTCAGATCTTATACAAACTCTTTGCATAGGATGCCCCCGCTCATATGTCCCCAACACGAATGATCAGGATCAGACCATCAGTGATAAGTTACAACACTTGTGACCATTCCACAAAGCCGACCACATCCACAGCGTTACCAGGATAAAGTTTATGTCCTATATCAATATACTACAGACTATTTTGGTTATCACTCAAGATATGATCCACTTCTATGCCACCATACACATGCTTAAGTTACATAAAGATAACCAGGGATTTTAAGTTATTGGTTTGTGGTAAAGCAAATAAAACATGCAACTGAGTAAAATACAAGATGTGAAGTAAAATATCATATATTATACAACATAAGCATTCGTACAAACTGTTTACAAACTATGGGACATGAGACATTAAGGAATCAACCCCAACAACCCCTACTTCTCATGTCCCAACGTGAACGAATTAAGATCACTTCGTTTGTAGCACTTTATAAATCTTTGTAACAACTACAGAGTAGGCCGCATCCAATAGTGTTACCAGAATAAGGCACCCAACCTTATTCATATACTATAGATCATTTTGACTATGTACTCGAACCTGATCCACTTGTATGTCTCCACATAAAGTTCAAGTACTCATGTAATAGTCAAGGGACTTTAGGTTTATTGGATTTCTAAAAAATATATATTCAATAACAACTTATTGAATTTTCAGAATAAGTTCTATTGTTTGCAAACCACGAGTTTTAGGACATAAAACCCAACAAACTCTCAATTGGACTAAAACTCTAGTGGTAACTTATATATCCGATATATAAGACTGAGTTTCTAAGTTAGGGCATCCCATACCCAATATTTCTCCCACTTGCCCTAGGTTATTTAATTGGTATTCCTAGTCTTACTAGATGATTCTTAAAACTTTAGCAGAGAGAATCATTGTAAACATGTTAGTGTACAATAGGTTTTTCATTAAACTATATAAGGAATGAATCTAATTCTCAATAATGATTAGGAAGCACACTTTCCTCCCACTACATTAAGGTACTCTCAACTCTTTGATTAAGATGCGTCTGACCTATCTCAACAACTCTTGTTAACAGTTAGAACTAGAAATCTTTAAACTTATTATACTTTGATCTTAGTCATTTTAAATATCTGAATATTTGCAAATGGCTTTTAACGGTTTGATTCTTCACAAAAGTTTCTTTGAGACAGAACAAACATATTTCTCTGAAAATGAACATTTCATTCAAAACAAAAATATGTACATTATGTTCATTACATGATAACAAAAGCAGGTAATATCATCTTCACGTAGCAACTTCTCCCACTAGTCAAGTTAAGTAAGCGGTCTTCAGGAACTAAGTTGTCTGTTTAGCTTTCTCTGCTTTCTTCTCTGCAAGATATTTAGGGCAATTTCTCTTCCAGTCCCCTTCTTCGTTGTAGTGGAAACATTTCCCTTTCTCTGCAGCGGTTTTCTTGCTTTTCTTGCCAGCAGGCTTCTTCTTCCCTTTCCCTTTGTCTTTCTTTGCAGGAATACTCTTACTCTACAAAGAGAAGGCAACATCAAGCTTGGAGGACGTTCCTCTCTTCTTAGCAAAAGCAACATTTACTTCTAATTCCAGACCCTTAGTTCTCAGCATGGTCTAGAAAGCATGCAGGTCATTCAGTAAAGTAGTCAAGTTGTATTCAATTTTATTCATTAATGCAATTGTACAGAATTGTAGAAAACTCTTTGGAAGAGATTTTAGAATAAAACCAGCTTGACTTCTCTCATCCATAACAACGTCGTTTACTTCTGCCACATTAAAGCGGACCATCATGTCCAGGTCATGTTCACGAATGGAGGTCTCCTCTTTTATGCGACTATTAAAAACATATTTGATAGCATCATGCCTCAGGGTGAAGGACAGATGTCCAAACATCCCTCTCAGAGATTCCATAGTCTCTTTGATAGTACTCATATCCTCGTGTTTCTTCGCCAAAATGTCAGATAAGCTGGCAAGGATATAAGCACAGGTTTTATCATTCGCCCTAATCCATCTATCAAATGCTTCCTAAACAGTTCGATTGAAATTAGAGCTAGGAATGGGAGGACATTCCTCCGTAAGAAAAATCGCAAATTGTCTATCATAAGTAGTGTGTTCAAATTTGATTTCCATATCACAAAGTTATCCCCGATCAGTTTGTCGAGGCCAACAATTGTATAATTGAACTCGTCATTCTGAAATTATAAACAAATTCTATAAGTGAATTGCTTTTAAATCCAATCAAGTTTTAGCAAAGTGATAATGTACCCATAATCATTATTTTTGCAATGATACTTAAGTGATTTAGAACAATTGCTACCGAGGGACAATCAAGAATTCCTTCACAAAAGCAAGACAATTCTTGACCAAATACTATCTCCAGAATAACTCATATTCTGATAGTCATTTAGTTATCGTTTTCAGTCAAGATCTTTACTAACACTTAGTCATTCTTGTAAGTGTAGACCCACCATTTTCAGATCTTACAGAACGGTATGAGTACGTCCCCAAAATAGAAAAAAATATCGAAGATGGAACTATAAGACCCTATTCATTTTACTGAAGCCTGGGTTATTTCGAATCCTATGTTACAACCCTCTGAGGGGATCACCATGGTTAAAGGCTAGCTAGTGTCGCCTAAAAATGATAGCAGGCGCAACATAGGAATCTCACAGTTCAAATTAATGGAAGATACCGTAGGACAATGTTGACACATTTCCTTCACCCACTTACTATGAACAACTTCCCTCATTCACCTTGTTATTGACCCATGCAAACACTTTCTGAATGGAGCAGTCGAGGTAAAATCGACAGAACCTGAGCATGGATCTCATGGTGTGAACTCTTGAGGACATGAGAGCTAAAAACAGTTAATCTGCCACTAAAGTGTTCTAAATGTTTGGGTAAATTTATACTTAGGTTCTTTTCGGCTAATAAAAACAACCCTAAGTCTAGTTGGTTTATCCAAGTATAACACTTATAAATGGATTTTAAACCTATGATGTCTAGGTGATAAACCGTTTTTATTACCTCACACCGTTCACGTATGCTCATAAAATAGGTTACCAATGCTCAATTGTTCGGCCATAATCCCCAGATAGGAGGTGTTTCGTAGACCGTCAACTTAAGTACCTCTAGCCTTTGACAGGATTATATACTGGTTGAGTTTGTAACCTTACTTTTACAAGTTTAACGACTTATTTTAACTATTAAAACGAGTGGTTAACCTAAGTGAGCATGCAGCTATTCTTTATTATGGATTTTAAATGTCTTAACCCAATTTTATAACAGCTTACAAAATTTTAGACATGCTAAACATACACAACGAACAACAAAGGCATTCAATATCTAATATAACTATTATATTAAATAAAAGAAACTTTAACATGCATGCTCTATATTATAACATTTTATAACATACTTTCAATGCATGTAACATGCTTCCTACGATGGGATTTTAAATCTACATGGCATACTGTATGCACATACAAGATTTATTTAATTATAACATACATCACATGCATAAATAATTAAACACTAACGTTATATGGTTTTAGTTTTGGCAAAACAAGCAAAAAAAACCTAATTATTACAAAACAGGCTTCTGAATCGTTTTCGGATCGCTCAAACCACTCTAAAATGAACTTAAAGTAGCTTGAACGGGACCCGAACCATCTGAACTGGAGCCCAATGTCTGACCAAACCAAGCCAAAAACCATTTAAGGCTAAATCGGACCAGACCCTAGAGAACTGATCGAACCGACTGCTCCTTGCTTTCATGCTCAACATCTCGAAAGGCTCATCGTTTAGCATTGACGACCACGTATTGCATTTGCCCTTGAATCGTTTAGTGTTTGTGTGACCGTTTTTGCACCAACACATGGCGCCTAACTAAGGTATACAATCGTGTAGTCCTCTTCCTTCTATCGCATAAGTGTCATCGTCTAATGTCGAACAACGTTACACGATCGCTTAGTGTCTAACAATATCGTGCAGCTCCATCGTCTAATGCCAGAGAAATTACTACACAACCGCTTAGCACCATAGTCTAACATCTAGGTTGATCATTTAGAACGTGCAGAGGTAAGCGATCGTTTAGTGTTATCGCATATCTCTCGACACATTCGCTCAGCTGCCGCACATAGGTAAACGATCGCATAACATCTCAATGCATCGCTTAGCTGCTGCTTCATAGGTAAATGATCGCGTAGTGTCCTATCGCATAGCATCTCAACGCATCAACTTACTGCCTGCTCATAGGTAAACGACGCGTAGTGCTTATTGCATACCATCTCAACGCATCGATTAGCTACTATAAACGATCGTCGTAGTGCTATCGTGTAGTGCTATCATATAGTAATACAACGCATCGTTTAGCTCCCGCAGGTACACGATCGTCTAGCGCACAACACTTCAACCTTCGACGCCCGAAGTTACACGATCGTTTAGCTTTTCTTCACATCATCAAACGCATGAAGCTAAATGATCATCTAGCTACTAAAGCTTAACGACGATATGAATAGAGGCTGACTTTCTGGAATTTACAACTCGGCCTCTTCACTTGTTTCTTCGATTTACAGCTTAATTTCAACTCCAATGACTCCAAATAAATTACAAACTCTTGGGAACATATATAAGCTCATCAAGAAAGAGCCAATTACAATTTAATTGAGAAATCAAAGAGAAATTAAAAGCCAAAACTCCAAAAGTCATATCAATACAACAGTTTCATATAACTCATATAAAACACCCGCCATACCAAAATTAAACCGAATTGAATGCTTATATGATGCTCTGATACCAATTTTTTGAGCGTACCATCGTGCAGCAGAAGTGGAAAGGATCCATAAGCACTCAAATTCACTAATTTTGGCAAAAATAAAAGCATGCTTCAATAGAAATAAATGGGTTTCGTGACATACCTTTGTAGAACTCCTTCAAAGCTTGAATCCAACTATAAATCTCCTCTAAATCTTGTTGTAGACCACCCCCAAGATCTTTCCTACTATCTTCTTGGTGCTCTAGATTGAGTTGTGGGATTAAAAATATGCCTAAATTAAGGAAGTTAAAGAATGCGCACAGCAGCAACCCAAATGAAGAACACTTTTCTACTCACGAATTTTTTCAGAGAAATTCTTTCGGTTGCATTGCCTCCAAATCACTCCAATCTCTTCATTATATTGCAGACGATCATGCAAAGAGAATTGTTGCATGAGATGCAGCTCATGCTTGGAGTAAATGAAGACTTAAGAAGTGGGTTGTTAGTGAGCTACTTGATGAAGATAATGGAAAAAACCAATTTTCCATTATGTGTATTTCTTTCTTTTTCAATTTTTAATAAATTG